>NW_024062140.1:0-42146 GCF_006381635.1 Hibiscus syriacus | reverse complement strand
CCTATAATTATATCTCAGGTTCATATTAACTCATCTAATTCCTATAATACATAATCATTGCCATAACACATATCATATAAATTCATACCACCTAACATGTAATACAACTAAACATATTCATGTAATATAACATAATCATACAATCATATATTCAACATATTGGAAATAGACTTGTCGCAAGTCAAATTTCCATACACAATACGTATATTCTAATAGTACGCACTCACCTGGCCTCACTAGTCAATATCGATCTGTTATCTTTCCTTGATCGATCTTACTGCCAACGTTCCGGAATTGCTTTATGCTTAATCTACATACATGTACATTTTGAGGCAATCATTAGATACCTATACCTTGTATTGGATACTAGCAACTTAAACGAATTATTAACCAATATTCACATTTTCCTTTAGGGGGAATCGGTTCCCTACTATGGGGGTATCGATTCCCTCAAGACATTCTGGAATTCTGTCGTTTGAAGGGGTATCGGTTCCCTCAAGACATTCTGGAATTCTGTCGTTTGAAGGGGTATCGGTTCCCCTTGAATGGGTACCGATTCCCTTGCCCAGAAATCATATTTTAGCTCGAAAATTACTTCATTTCCACTCAAACACTTCATATTATCCCCTTTTCATTCTAACTCTAGTACACATACTAAATAATCTATATTCATTTATTTCATCTTAACCTCAAATCCTATCTTCCATATGAGATTCAAAAATCATACCAAATTTTCAATGTGTTCTAATTCCATTCTACACTTCATACTCTTAATTGGATTGATGACAAGTCAAATTCATCCATAAAACTCAACAACCATACCATTCAAAAATTTCATCTTAAAACTCATATTGCAAATTCCTTCATAATTCTTTTATCTTATTGTTAAATCCCATATAAGCTTTCCTTAAGCTTATTTAATACCAAAGAATCAAAACTAAGCTTAAAACTTAAGAATTAACCAACTGAAATTAACTTACCTTTGTCTTGCTCTCCCCACGTATGAAAAGAAGAAAGGAGCAGAGAACTCTGGATGCTTCTCAATTTCCCCACGTTTATATTACCTTAAAAAAATTATAAAAATCCTTCTGGTCAAATGACCATAATACCCTTATTTCCTTAATAATTACCAAATAACTTCAATATATATTCAAATAATCTTGAATTCCTTCATTCTTCTACTTTAGTCACCAAATTCTGAAACTTTACAATTTGGTCACTAACCCGGTATTGCGGATGTTACAAATCTCCCCTCCTTTTAAGAAAATTCGTCCTCGAATTTTCACTGCACATCTTAATAAGAACATCTTCTAATGTTCTTATGTTGCTTCCCTGACTTATTTTTTTCTTGTCATCATCAGAAACTTACTTTTCAATCCTTTAGTTTTCCGACTATCTTTTTCGTTTATACATTCATCCTCTGTTGCTTATCATATCAACAATAACCAGTACTACCAATCCATTGTTGTCTTTCTCTCATTCGATTATGCATCTTTCCTTTGACCTTTCTAAAATTCAATATAATGTCACTCATCATGTTGACAGTAACATCCATCTCTATATCATAAATCCATTATTTCTTCATACTTTCTAATTACCTTATAACCATACCAAACTGTATTTCGTCATCATTTAACCAAACACAACTTTAAATCTTCTACAATGTGATTAAACATATACTTTAAGGAGTCAAACAATATTTTCACATCACCTGCACACTGTCTTATTTCTATATCAAAATTGTCCTCTGTACTTCCATATTTAGCGTATCTGATCCTTTAAATCAATCCCTTTCATTTCTTTATTCCTTATTCCTTATACATAAATCATATTTCCTTTCATGTTCACATACTCTTGTCTTATCACTTATACTCATCTTTATATACCAATCTTCATCGCATCCTCATTACTCTAATAACCCTTTCTATACATAACTTCATTCTTTATCACTCTTATACTTGTATTTTTCTTCCTAAAGGTTCCATGAAAATACTTATCTCAGTTTCTACATCATAGCTATCTGCTCAGATATACAACCATATTCAAATTCACATCATAATCAATTAACTCACTTTATCTTTTCCTTCAATCTTATAACTCTATCACCTTTACTCTGACAGCTAGTCAATAACATATGTTTAATCTAGGGTACAAACCCTAATCAACCAAACACATACATCCTTTCAAATAGAAATTATCTCAACATTCGCTTACTCAACTTATCAATTTCACCTCTATTCTCATACATCCTGAAATTTCTTTGCTTAAACTCAACATTCTGACTTCCTGTATCCTATCTGATCATCGATATACACTTCAAACTCTTCTTATCAATCCTCAGCTTTACTTAAATATACAAATTCTTACTTCCTTTTCCTTTACTATGCCACATTATTATGATCCAAATATGCAACTGTATCCAGATCCATGCAGATCTGGTTATCATATCCTGACCAATATCTATAATCTTATATTCCAGTACATTTTTATCACATACTCTAGTTAGCCCATACTAACTCTTTTCATCTTAACTGCAAACCCTTATCATAAACATACTATTGTTTATGCGTAATACTATCACTTCGTTTCAAACTCATAAGCTCTGACTTTATACATCTTATACACTTGTCACTGATGCACTATCCTTGAGTTCTTCTATACGTACTCATCACGTCCTTAGATCTTTTTAACATTCTTATGGTGACACTGTTCACCATATTCTATCTTATCCATAATAACTCTATATCGTTTTTCCGATTCCAAACGATGAAAACTTTCTATCATTATTCAGATATAATTTCAGCTTTCTGAAATCAACTTTGATCTTACTAGGCATTTCCTGAGGTGTCCGCTCTTCATCCTGCCTGCCAGGGCAAGTGAATAGCTATCACAATCAGGAATATCACCTTTCAGTTACTTCGAAATTATCACGATCGGATTTCTACTGTATTAAACTATTCTTATTCTATTAGCAAGACAACATACTCCTTACACAATCAGATCAGAAATTTTTTTCAATCTATGTTGGCATGTACACCTTTTATGACACTTTGGACTTCGGTTTATGTCGAGAATCGGCTAAACCTTAGCTCTGATACCATTAAATGTAACACCCCCAACCCGTATCCGACCCGGATACGAGTCCGAAGTGTCACATTGACTTTTCAAATTTATTCGTATAAAATAGTGAGTAATTTAAAAACTTTGATAACATTTAAATTATTTCAAAACGTTTACAACAGATATCAGAGTTCATACCATTTATATCTTAGACTACAGTCAACTACACTCTGTAAACAGTACATACATTTTCTGATCTGACATTTGGTAAGGAGAACTGACCTGTCTTGCTCCGCATTACTCTTTATTCTTCTCGAAACCTACGTGTGAAACAATCACACGCTAAGTCGTGACTTAGTGAGGCAATAATTAAACATTAAACAAAATTCATGAACGTGCATTCATACCATTGAATCATGACATTTCAATATGCATGTATCTATTACATGATAACAATATATAATCATGTCATACACACACAACATACCTTCTTGTATTACTTTCACTTTTCGTTGTCTTCCAATTGCATTGCTCATGATATTATTATCTTTATCAAACATCATTATAATTCAAGCAACACATGACATATCACCAAAAGTATATACATCACATATATCTTATACATTACATTCCATGTTATCTCTTATTAGCCCATGTGCACCTGTGAGAACTGTAGATATGTGAGTCTATTGAGGTTGTGCACCACTATGCTGTCACCACAGCTCATATAAATGTCCCGAAAGACCTATCCAGAGGTCACAAAGACCCAGTAACTATCCAGAGGTCATAAAGATCCTCGGTAACTGTCCAGAGGTCATAAAGACCTCGGTAAACTGTCCATAGGTCCCGAAGAACCTAGGTAAACTGTCCATATGTCTCGAAAGACATAGGTAAACCCTCGACTCTTGGCATGCCAACTATACCTATAGCTCTCGTATCATATAACATGGGCATTATATTCATATCACTTCACATATTCACATGTACATTTCACTTTTCGTATGATTTCATAATCATCTGTCACGTAGCTTATAACACTTCTTGTGTTCATCTGGCATGTAACTCATTGTCATCTCTTATTCTCATATGATTCTCATACACCAAGTATATCACATAACACATAGTATAACCTATAAAACTTATACAGGTATCCATATACATACTTTCATATACTTCGAATAACAATGCCCTATAACTTCTCACAGTTTTACCTAATCACTTATTTCACATTAATTATATTCTAGTTTCATATATTACTTAATTTAATTTCACATAGCTTGTTACCTATATAAATATTTCTCATAACTTATCATCACATAGTTCCCATAACATTTTCCTATAGATTCATAAATCTTTACCATATGACTCATGTATTATATGTTCATTTCAGCTCATATATCCTCTCCATATAACTTATTTACATGTCATATAATCACTTCTGTCAATGTCTCCTCATTTATATATTATTCTTATATTGCCCTATAAATCAATGTTATTTAACTTATCTCACTTTTCATCTAATCTCATAAGTTGGTTATACAATTCCTATATATATATATATATATATATATATATATATATATATATCTAACTCATGTAATTTATATCCTTCTCTTGTTATCATAAATCATTGCTATTTTACATAATTCATGCTCCTATAATTTATATCTCAGGTTCATATAACTCATCTAATTCCTATAATACATAAATCATTGCCATATAACACATATCATATAAATTCATACCACCTAACATGTAATACAACTAAACATATTCATGTAATATAAACATAATCATACAATCATATATTCAACATATTGGAAACAGACTTGTCGCAAGTCAAATTTCCATACACAATACGTATATTCTAATAGTACGCACTCACCTGGCCTCACTAGTCAATATCGATCTGTTATCTTTCCTTGATCGATCTTACTTGCCAAACGTTCCGGAATTGCTTTATGCGTAGAATCTACATACATGTACATTTTGAGGCAATCATTAGATACCTACACCTTGTAATTGGATACTAGCAACTTAAACGAATTTATTAAACCAATATTCACATTTTCCTTTAGGGGGAATCGGTTCCCTACTATGGGGGTATCGATTCCCTCAAGACATTCTGGAATTCTGTCATTTGAAGGGGTATCGGTTCCCTCAAGACATTCTGGAATTCTGTCGTTTGAAGGGGTATCGGTTCCCCTTGAATGGGTACCGATTCCCCTTGCCCAGAAATCATATTTTTAGCTCGAAAATTACTTCATTTCCACTCAAACACTTCATATATTATCCCCTTTTCATTATTAACTCTAGTACACATACTTAAACTAATCTATATTCATTTATTTCATCTTAAACCTCAAAATCCTATCTTCCATATGAGATTCAAAAATCATACCAAATTTTCAATGTGTTCTAATTCCAATTCTAACACTTCATACTTCTTAATTGGATTGATGACAAGTCAAATTCATCCATAAAACTTCAACAACCATACCATATCAAAATTTCATCTTAAAACTCATATTGCAAATTCCTTCATAATTCCTTTATCTTATTGTTTAAATCCCATATAAGCTTTCCTTAAGCTTATTTAATACCCAAAGAATCAAAACTAAGCTTAAAACTTAAGAATTAACCAACTAAAATTAAACTTACCTTTGCCTTGCTCTCCCACGTATGAAGAAGAAGAAAGGAGCAGAGAACTCTGGATGCTTCTCAATTTCCCCACGTTTATATTACCTTAAAAAAAATTATAAAAATCCTTTTGGTCAAATGACCATAATACCCTTAATTTCCTTTAATAATTACCAAATAACCTTCAATATATATTCAAATAATCATTGAATTCCTTCATTCTTCTACTTTAGTCACCAAATTCTGAAACTTTACAATTTGGTCACTAACCCGGTATTACGGATGTTACAATACTTCTGTAGTGTAGCAATCCATAGCGTATGTGCTTGAATCATCTTGGTTTAGATGAAGAGAAACTTTTATAACATGGCCACACGGATAACCAGATGTTTGCCATTTCATACAACTACACGTCTTTGCATTTAGATCGACAAGCCCATTTAAGTTATTATCCAGTACTTCAAACAAAGTGTTTGAACATGGTTCAACTCTCCATGACGTTGACTTCACAACACGTTTCGTTATCTTTTTTTTTCAGTCCATGGTGTAACACGATGTTCCAATGTTCCTGTAAATTTAAAAATAATACTTAGTAAATATATGATAAGTTACGAATTTAAAGAAATAATACCTGCATGGTTTCTTTTCTTGTAGTACCACTGTTGAATAGAGGCTCGAAAAAACTCCATTAACATAGTAATGGGTAATTTTCGGGAATGACGACTTAGAGCGTTGATTGATTCTGCACTATTAGACGTCATGAAACCATATCTTGCTCCAAGTTGATATACTCTTGACCATCTTTCAAACCCGACATCTTCTAGTGTTTGAGCACACTGAGGCAAAACACGTCTTAAACAGTTTATATGCTTATTAAAATCCACTTCCCGATAAGCTTTTACAGTCTTCAGTATGTCCATTTGTGATTTTTTATACCAGCAGACCTTGATTTTAGATTTCTATACAAATGAACACCACAAAGTCCATGAAAAGCATCTGGGAAACACCTTCTAACAGCGTTGTCAATTGAGTTTGCCCTATCGGATATGATTGTCAGATTGCTAATAGGACCTATGCAATCCCTAAGATGCCCCATAAACCATGTCCATGAATCAGAGGTTTCAGATTTGCCAACCCCGTAAGCTATTGGCAGTATCCCATTGTTAGCATCCATGGCTACTGTTAATAAGTTTACTCCAAGGTATCGACCTTTTAAATGTGCTCCGTCAACTATAATAACTGGGCGCATGCAAATAATAAACGAACGAATCTACAAAATCATATACACAAGAAATATAATCATTTAAATGTGAAATGCATGTAACTAACAAAAATGAGTCAACAAAATTATATTGATTTACTAACCGCAGCACCAATGGCGATAAACAGCAACTCAAAGCGTCCATCTCTATCTGTTTTGATATGAGTTACCGACCCCAGGATTTTTCAGCTTTAAATTGTGACAATAAACCGGCAGTTGGGCAAAAATGCTTCTGGCGACCCCCTCAACAATTCCAAGGCATAACATTTGGCTCTCCAAGCTTGAGAATATGAGATACTAATCTTGAACCGAGCATTCATGTTAGTCATAATTTCATGTCCCCGATATACCCTACCATTCAAAAACATTAACTCAGCCAGAAAACCACCCAACACCTTTTTGTTTGCTTGTCTATGGTGAGGAAAAACTTGGGTTCTTGAACATGTATGTTTATCAATAAAAGTCCTAACTTGAAACATTTTGCAATCTTTTATCCTCTTTGCAATCATACGCCACGTACAGTTTTTGTCAATCATACACCTTGTTTCGAAACGATCTTTGCTTGATTTGTTAACTTTTAGTTGATAGCCATCTTCCACACATTTCGTATACAAAGCTATCTTCAAGTCTTCCTTTGTATCAAAACAATCATCTTTATTGATACGAATAATTTTTGTATAACAATCAACTGCTATCTTTACCAACTCTTCTTCCGGTATCTGAAGTAATTCTGGCATATTCCAGTTATACTCCCATGGCATTTTCTTCGGGGACTTTTCTTTGGGGATTTCTTCTTCTTCTTCTTCAGGGTTATATGAATTACATAATGGATGTTCAACATGTTCATTTACAGTCGTAAATTCCTCCTCATTATCATCAACAACATCTTCCTCGGCAATGGTTGTTTCATCATCAAAATTCGGGTATTGACCAATATCAAAATCATTACACGCAGGGTCTGTTTCTTCTTCTGAAAAATCATCAAAATCCGAGTATTGACCAAGATCAAAGTCCGGGTATTGACCAAGATCAAATTTCGAATACTGACTAGTACTCACAATTTTTTCTGTTGGTTCATCATCGTCTAACTGGTCAATACGAAAACCGGAATTTGGTGCTGAAAGTTGATTGGGATTTGGATTAGGGAAATGTTGTGGGTTTTGAGATTGTGTTTGGTATTGGAAATGTGGTGAAACAATATTTTCTTGGTGATGAAATTGTGGTGGAACCATTAAATTTTGAGCACCATAAACTGGGGTTGAAAAACTTAGTTGATTACTACCCGCTACTGACCCAACTTCACTACTTCTAGGTTCAACAACATACAATGTAACATCATCACTTGAAACACTAATGTAAGCAATGAATCGTTCAACATCTTCATTGTCGGTTAACAAATAAACTTTACCATTTCTCTGATAAGATAACCTAAATCCACTTAGGGGCTCTAAATTCAATTTATTTACAACACGTAACATTATAGTTTCATAAGTTAACTTTTTTAATGACAGTTTTAGTTGAAGATTCATGGGTAAAGGCATATATTATAAAACACCATGAACATTCTCCCATGACCCTCCAAAACACAAATCTATCCAAACATGATCAACATTAGATGATTTCATTATTGTAAATTAATTTACTAAACAAACGAGCTGCGAAACTAAAACATGTTGCCGGATGGGGAAGGATGTCGTTGGATATAGGAACGAATGTCGCCGGAGATAGTGATAGATAGAGATGAAATGAATTGCGATTTAGGGATTTAGGTTATGAGTTGCTGCTGCTGCGTAGTTATATACAAAAAACATTTGTGTTGCGAAACTAAAACCTGTTGCGAATTCAGAAATCGAGTTGTGAATTTAAAATTCAGTATTGCGATAGTCAGAATCTCATTGCGATAGTCAGAATCTCGTTGCGATAGTCAGATTCGCATTGCGATAGTCAGATTCGCATTGCGATTTACATATTCGCATTGTGATTTACGTATTCGCATTGCGATTTACGTATTCACATTGCGATTTACGTAATCGCATTGCGATTTACGTATTCGCATTGCGAATTAGGAAAATCGCAACGCGAATTTGGAAAATCGCAATGCGATAGTCAGAATCGCGTTGCGAATCTGGAAACTGATTTGCGATATCGGAGATCGCGTTGCGAATTATCGATCGTATTGCGATTTAGTTGGTCATTTTGGCAAATCCAAAAAAAGTTGGTTAAAATCGTATATTATAAGGCATTTTTTGTCACTGAGGTTATTTTCTAAGATCATGTATTCGAACCTTTCTCCCTAGGGATCCTTGAAACTGTATGAGTTCATAGCAATAGTAACAGGGGTGATGATGTTCTCTCTCAGATGCCATCATTCCATTCCCTTAGACACCTCAATTTTGCTTCTCTGATTCTCAGCTTGGGCTACACATTCCTTCTGGTTGGAGCTTGTATCCACGCAGGTATACAGATCATTCAGCTGCATATCTTGCAGTCCATATATGTAATCTTCCACCGAAATATGAAATAACCATACATGAACAGGTTGTGTTTAAACCATTGGTTCCATCTTTTAATCATGTTGTTTGAAGATCATAGTTGAATTCAGTTTCCTTGTGTTTAAGTCCTATGGAACCACGAAACAACTTCTACTAGTTCATCAGGTCTGTCTAAAAGTCCCCCTCACAGAGACTATTCTTTGGAATCTAATAGTTCATCACGGATGTTTAATGCCTTCACTTCTATCTCCATAATAGCTGCAATTTTCGGGAACGGAATACTTCCGGAAATACAAGTAAGTTTCGAATTCCTAAAGAGCAAATTTGAACTATCGTTCGTCCACAGATGCTTCTTCGTTTTTCGTTTCAACGAAATTGTCTCTGATACAGGCAACACTGGCTCCATCTGCTACAGAGAAGATGTTTAAAGGACTCCTACTGTTATACAGTGTAATTTTTGTCACTTTCTAATGCCTGATGATGGACCATCATTCAAACATTCTCAAGAGTCTAATGCCTGATGATGGACCATCATTGGCCCCACCAATGGTTATTGGCGTTGCAATTAGTTTCATTCTTGTGCAGCTATTCGCCATTGGCCTGGTATGATATTATTATCTTGCATGATCCGAGTTCTGTTTTCCATTGACATTTCTCCAATATATGTAACAAAGGTCTATTCTCAAGTTGCATATGTAACAGCAAACAGCTGATGTAAACCAAGGGATGTTTTCAAAGAGGAATCTCATCCCCAGGCTAATTCTTGAGACTCTGTATGTCATATTCAGTGGGTTTATAGCTGCAATGATTCCTTTTTTTGGTGACATCAATGGAGCAGTAGGCGCCATTGGCTTTATCCCTCTGGAATTTGTCCTCCCTATGCTTCTCTACAACATGACCCACAAGCGCTCGAATTCGTCCTTCACCTACTGGTTCAATCTGTTTATCATGGTCGTCTTCACCGGCGTCAGAATCATGGGCGCTTTCTCCTCGATCAGGAAGTTGGTTCTTGATGCCACCAGTTTCAAGCTCTTTAGCAGTGATGTGGTTGATTAAATCATATGCACAGAGCATTAAACAAGTCTGAAGCAATCCCGTTGTTTAAGCAGCTGAAATGTTTTTATGTTGTGGAATGCTTCATCAGGGTGGCATGGGGCTGAGATCGAAGGGAGCAATGTTCCAAGACAGTAAAGGATTTTATCCTTACATTTTGTTGCGGTCACAATTTAATGGTCACTATTTAATATTATGAGTTTAAGTATTCTTTTCCACGCATGAACCTTGATCTTTGGACAGCTGACGTAAAATATATATATGTGTGTGCGTGTTTCCTTTTACTTCACCATGCAAAATGCAACGAAATTAGATGTTTAAAATAGAAAGAAAAAAAAAATCTCCCAAATTGAATGGTCCATAATGAAGAGACCGTGAGCGTTATAACGATCTCCTTTCTTTTCCTTCTTTTGGATTTTTTATGGTAAATTGTTATCTCAGATCTTCCCATTTATAAAAGGCCTTCGTTCAACTCGGCTCAAAGGTGACACTCCTTATGACTCGTTGGAACTCAAATCTTTCAAACGCCAACTCGACTCAGCTTTCCATTTACAAACCATGTCTATGCCTGAATTTATCGTCGACACCACTGGAGCTCATCCTCCATTAGAGTACTCGACTACCCTTCCTCCACCCGTTTCCAAGAAGCAGCCTTCTAAATTCTCCCGCTCCATCGTTAAACTCTTCAAGTCCATGTTCAAGTCCAGACAAAGCTCGAGTCATTCGGTTTTGTGGCTGAAACAAAGATCACTCGAGGAGTACTACGTGATCTACGACAAAACGGGTGCACTGACCACGATCCCTGAGGTTCCCGAGATCGATTTCGGAGGGCTTTCGCCAGAGATTAACTCATTGGTTATCGAGAGAAGCGAATCGGAAATATTCACTGCTGCCTCCACCGTCGGTATTTCATGTGCTTGATACACTAAGCATAAAAGAAGCCGATTTTACAGAAATATTAGATATGTATATGAATAAAGACGATGCGATCAAATAGTCGGTATTCTTAGGATGCATGTTTTCTCTTTAAGGTTACAATCAAGCTGATGAATTATTCTCTTTTAGGGTTACAATCAAGCTGATGCACTTTGCTTTATGTATGGAGTTACTGTTTAAGATGTTCCATTATTCTTTTTTTTTGGTAGTATAATTTTTTCCTTTGTATACTTTTTTTATATCATTTATTTACTAAAATAACCCGTTAATGTTAATTAAGAGAATTTTCATGGAGTCGGTTTGTTCAGACATCCGAAATAATCTCATAGAAAATATAAGTTAATTTTTTTATTAAATTTTACATTGAAAATTTTGTCTCCAAAACAATTTTTTCTTCTCTAAAGTGGGTTAAAAATGACGATCAAGTAAATTTTAACACTAAATTGATAATCCCGAATGCATGATGATACTCCCATGAGCATGCATGATTTGCACAAATTAAAGTCGTTTCTTTAGTTATATCTGCCTACAAGATTTGCAAACAAAACAAGGTTGGAAACTAACCAATACTTGTTTACTATCATTAAAGAAGCTCAAAGATAAAGCTGTATTTATTTATTTATTTATTTATCTATTATTAGTACTATGTAGTCGTTGATCAGCAGTATTTGGTTTACATGCCGTCATTGTCAATCAGCTGGGTTGATTTTGCTTTTCCGTGAGTTTCAACTATTTCACGAAGCGAAAAGTTAAAGGGTTCCAACTGTTGGCCTATGCCATTTCCACACTTGATCTCAACATGGACGGTTAACGCTAACACACATATTAACATCTCAAACATATATCTTTTCACATTTTAGCTGGAAAAAATGTGAAAATGAAAACAGCTGGCACAATAAAACAATACCAATGATTGGGTTATTCTTCTGATTGATATCACATACACTCTGAGTTTATATTTATCGGATAATACTCAAGTCAGTTGTAATTAATTGACAATAACAAAAATTATAAAGTATAAATAAGAACATAAAAGATCAATAACTATTTTTATGAGACCTTGTTAATAAAGAAATTCATTATAATATTCTTCCATACAGAAGATATAAATCCTCAATCTATCCTCGAAATACTAAAAAAATTGATCTCAAATGAGTCTTCTAATTGAAGTATGAAGACTTTGGGTTATAAATTTTCTTCAACAATGATTTTTTAATATTATTTCATATATATTTAAAAAATTGTATTAGATGGAGATGAAATTCGTATAAATTAGTAAGTGAACTCAAACAAAATATATCAATCAAAATCACTAAAATGTTGGTGCATTTTCAACTACCGGTAAAAAAATAAATTTATTTACGTGGCTTTATGTATTAATCAACTTGTTTGATTCATGAATATGAGTAGCTACTACTTTTGCAATTAGCATCTCTTTTGATAGGTTGGAGGAGATATATACGAGCAGCTACTACTTGTTAAGTTTGGAAAGCAACCTACCATACATTTGAGAGTTCCCTGATTGCTAGGTGATCATCTGAAAACGATTGATTTCTACTATTAGAGAAAGTAAAAGTTAATTTTACTCATTGGTCAGCAAAGCAGCTAAGTTTGTAGTAAGGTCCCAAGCCCAATACCTCAGAGAATCCAAGCTTCAAATTTAAATCCACAATCTTGGGCAGGCTTGGCCCTCGTTTAGGGTTTTGAAGCAAAATGAAACCTGTAACAAATTGTACGGACATGGGAAACCAATGGCAACACTCGACGGAGGTACGGCATGCTCGGCCTGGAACTATTGCGGCCAGAGGTTAGCCGCCGGTTCCGTCGACGATTGTCTCTCAATTCTATATTCTCGTGATCCTTCGTTTTCTTCATTCACTTCGTCTTCCAAATTCAAGGTCTCCGAAACAAAAGAATACATTCTTTTTTGCCTTTTGTATTTATTTTATATAATTAATGAGTTTCGCTTTTTGTGCCAATTTTTTTTAGTTTTATTTCCTTGATTTAGGTGCATGATGGTGGCATTGTGAAGGTTGCTTGGATCCCGCCTGAGTATGGGGATGCTGTTGCTTGCATTGCCGGAGATGGAACTTTATCAGTATGGGAAGAGCTTGTGGAAGGTATTTAATTTCCCGACTTTTTAATGATTAGATTTGGCTATAATATTTAGAAAATGCTGATTAGTATTGTAAATTCTGGTAGGTACAAAGCCTATTGAATGGAAGATATGTAGGAGCTTTAAAACTAGCTCCAAGGTTTTAGATGTTCAATTTAGTGCCGGTCAAACGAGTTTGAAAATGGTGAGTTTTAAAATTGACTTCTTTTTTCCCCTTCTAATTCATGTCTACATAATAGCCCTTATGTTCTAGATATTCCAAATATTTTCAAGTACCAGTTTTTGAAGGGTTTATTACACACTCACAGTGTCTGTAACTCGTTTACTCGTCCACTCTATGATTCTCTTTTAACTGTCTTGTGTTCTATTTTTCCAGGCTGGATTTCACAATGTTATAGATTCTGTTTCTGTATTAGGGAAGGCTTCATGCTTAAAATCCTGTATTTCTTGGAATCCACAAAAGGTTGAAGGCCAGGAATCGAGCTTTGTTTTAGGTTTTAATTCTAATACGCCACAGCTCAATTCCCCCCAGGTATTACTAAATTCGTTTCCCGCACAGCTAAATTCTGCTGTAATATGATATGACCGAGACACTTGCATTGTTTCTCTAGTATGCCATGCATGTTTATTTGGTTTGGTTTAACAAGTTTCGGATTCCTGAGTTATTCTAAGCTATGCAAATCTGGTTGCCAAATATAACTTTGATGTTAAGAATTTGTTGTAGCATTTTTTAACCTGACATAAATCTGTGGATGGGTTGTTGAAATTGCTAACTTAAGCTCACTGTAGGGTTCTTTAGGTGTGGGAATTTGATCCTGCTCATCAGAGATGGCTGCCAGTAGCAGAGTTGGCTTTGCCTGGTGAGAAGGGAGATCAAGTTTATTCTAATATTGGACGGAAATGGAAACTATTATTCTTTGTGAAATTGTGCTTTTTTATGAGTCATTGGTTATTACGACTGTAAATGTTTTTACATAAGAGTCCACAGATAACCTCATCACCCCCATATAGAAGTGAATGAATTTGCTTGTGTTTCAATTTATATATTTTTTTAAAAATTGTTTTTAAAAATTAAAAATATTATTTAAAAAACATTTTTTTTTAAAAAGTATCCCGTCCCCTCCTTTCCCGAAACCCCAATCATTACAGCAAATGAATGCAAATGAAAGGTAATGAAAATGAGTCGGTGAAAATGTGGCAATCTAGTTCAGATTAAGGGCGGCCGGCGATCGTTTTTCTATTTTCGTGATTTTAGAAATTAAGGATTTAAATTTAGGATTTGAGATGATAACAAGAGTAGTGACTGATCAATGGATGGTTAACAATGAATGAGTTATTATTCGGCAATGGATGGATGATCATAGATGATCGATGACAGAAGTAAGTATAATTAAAATAATAATTTTATTTTTTAAAAAATGAATTATGTTTTTAAATAAAAATTTAAAAATATAAATATGGCGCGTGTTAGGTAACAGATTTTTTCAATGGCCGTGAAGGACCGTGCACTTAAAATGATAATGTTTGTAACATTAAACATCTACATTAACCGAAAAAATGTTTAGGGACTTAAATGAGAAATGAATTGTAGTTTGAATAGTTTTGTATAATTAAGCCAAAAAATTAATACCTTGATAAAGCATACGTGTATAAAATTTAGTCGAGTGGTTAAAGATACTTATGTTATTTTCGTGAGTTAGAATCTTGACATTAAACCTAAAAGTATAATACCTCTAACCTCTCCACTTAATAAAAAAAATATGCTCCATATTATATTCTAGCTTACATTTAATATTGAAGTAGATTGTTGCACATATGAAATGATTTGATGACATAAATTTCTATGTAATCATCTATATCTGATCTATCGATCTATTAATTCTAATCAAAAGATTATTATAGAATAACTCTCTCAACTTAATTTCACAATATTGAAATTTAAACTTTTAATATTATTTAATAGATTTAATGCGTTATCTCAATAAATCAATATGATAAATTATATATTTAATTAAAATATTTTAAATATAGAGACTACTTTAAAATTTGAACATAAATCTTGATTCTTGAGAACATTTGATACAATTAAGGACAAGACCCCCTAAATTAACAGAGTAGTATATATATTTTCTTTGGGGTTATATGCAGCTGAGGCCCACCGCAATTAGACCAGCTCACAACACATAGTAGCCAGATTGTTTGCATTAAAGCCCAAATCAGAAACCGAGAAGATCAAATTTCTGTACTTGAAGGCAAATCCAAGCTCCAAAAGAAAAAGGCAGAGAACTGAAACTGAATTCAATGAATCTTACCCGTGTACAAACTTTGTCTAAACTATCCACTTATCCTGTCCCTGTAACATTTCTGGGTTCTTCTTCTTTCTTGCAGAATCACCAAGCAAACCCAAGTAAATCAAGCATAAATTTGAGGAGTTACAAAGATGGAATAGTTGTTAGAAGGAAAGGAGTAACTGTACGTGGGTGGTTGTTGTTGGTAATGCTCAATCTCACATAGTATTGGAAATACTATTGGGAATGGTTTGGAATTCCCACTTCCTTGTTGAGTGAAAGAGAACAAAGGGGACTCTCGCGTACCGTCGCCGCCGCAGTCCGTCTCGGCTCGGCTCGTGGTCGTGGTCGAGAAATTTCTCTTTGAAAGAGACAAATGGAAAAATGTGAAAGATTTCAACTGATATTTATAAGCTGCTGAGGACTGTTTAATTTCAAATGATAACAACTGGTTTATGAGAGTTATCAAAAATTAAACAGCTTTTCCTAAATTAAATCAAAAATGTTAAGATGTATCTGGACTGATTTCCAGCTTTGTACAGAGGAGACAAGCTGTTAATATCAGAAGTTACAGGAGTTATTTGATTTAATTCCAGGGGTTACATGATATAATTTCGGGAGTTATAACAGTTGAATAATGATGCAATGAACCTGTACTATTTTTGAGTCAGGTTCATCTAGACGTTTCAGTTGTTACAAAAGAAGAGATTTAATCCTGAAATTTTATAGACGATTTTAACCCTATTTCTAGCATATAAATAGAGGGCTATATTCAGCTTCTCAACTCACTCTCAACATTCAGAATTCACTCTCCAAGTGTTTTCTAAATATTCTATCTGTGTGCTTTCCGATAAGAAGAGCAATACCACCGACAGTCCACTCCGATTTCGGGTGTACAGAATTCGGAGCGACCGTGTTAACCTCGGGGGACGGTCCGCCTACTTCAGCGATTACACACATCGGGGCGAATTCGTTTCTAAGGCAGTGATTATACCACGACACGGTTTACGAATCTGTTCCTTTTAATTACTGTTTATATTTTCAGTCAGTGCTAACGGTGTAGTTTTGCAGTTCATATATCCAATAATTTAGAAACGAATTCTATATACTGCAATCATGTCAACACCTTTGAGCAAACTGATACCCGATCTTTCCAAGCTCGATGCACTTGATGGAAAGAATTATAGAACGTGGTCCCAAAGAATCCTGATATTCTTCGAGCAACTTGATCTTGACTACGTTGAAAGAAACAAATGGAAAAATGTGAAAGATTTCAACTGATATTTATAAGCTGCTGAGGACTGTTTAATTTCAAATGATAATAGCTGGTTTATGAGAGTTATCAAAAATTAAACAGCTTTTCCTAAATTAAATCAAAAATGTTAAGATGTATCTGGACTGATTTCTAGCTTTGTACAGAGGAGACAAGCTGTTAATATCAGAAGTTACAGGAGTTATTTGATTTAATTCCAGGGGTTACATGATATAATTTCGGGAGTTATAACAGTTGAATAATGATGCAATGAACCTGGACTATTTTTGAGTCAGGTTAATCTAGACGTTTCAGCTGTTACAAAAGAAGAGATTTAATCCTGAAATTTTATGGACGATTTTAACCCTATTTCTAGCATATAAATAGAGGGCTATATTCAGCTTCTCAACTCACTCTCAACATTCAGAATTCACTCTCCAAGTGTTTTCTAAATATTCTCTTTGTGTGCTTTCCGATAAGAAGAGCAATACCACCGACAGTCCACTCCGATTTCGGGTGTACGGAATTCGGAGCGACCGTGTTAACCTCGGGTGACGGTCCGCCTACTTCAGCGATTACACACATCGGGGCGAATTCGTTTCTAAGGCAGTGATTATACCACGACACGGTTTACGAATCTGTTCCTTTTAATTACTGTTTATATTTCCAGTCAGTGCTAACGGTGTAGTTTTGCAGTTCATATATCCAATAATTTAGAAACGAATTCTATATACTGCAATCATGTCAACACCTTTGAGCAAACTGATACCCGATCTTTCCAAGCTCGATGCACTTGATGGAAAGAATTATAGAAGGTGGTCCCAAAGAATCCTGATATTCTTCGAGCAACTTGATCTTGACTACGTCCTGTTCAAGCCACCACCTACCATGCCGCCAACCCCAGCTACCGGTAATGATACTGATGTGGTCCTCAATGATGATGCCTTAGCAACTGTCGCTGTTGCACTCGCTACCTACGAGAAATACGAGAAAGACAACAAAACGATGCGAGGACATCTGCTCAGTCACATGTCAAATAAATTATTTGATATGTTCCTTAGAGAAAGGAGTGCCAAGACAATATGGGATACTCTCGATAAAAAGTATGGTGCGGACGATGTTGGAATCAAGAAGTACGTTGTCGGCGAATGGCTCAAATTCCAGATGACTGATGACAAGCCGATAATGGATCAAGTACATGACTATGAGAACCTAGTCGCTGACATCATCGCCGAAGGGATGTAAATGTGTGAGGTGCTGCAAGCCAATGGTCTCATTGAGAAGCTGCCCAAGTCCTGGTCCGACTACCACAACTCTCTTAAGCATAAGAAGAGAGAAATTTCGCTTGAAGAGCTCGTGGGCCATATGAAGATTGAAGAAGCCAATCGTTTAAAAGATAAGCTTACTAATTCTATGAGTAATTTGTCTTTTAGAGCTAACTTGGTTGAGTCTAAATTTAAGAAGATCATGAAACGTGGGAATCAAGACAAGAAGACGAAACCTCAGAAGGCTACCAACTTCAAGAAGTCAGGAAAAGCCAAACCTGAAGGAAAGACGCTCAAGTGTTATGTTTGCGGTTTACCCGGCCACAAAGCTTACCAATGCCAACACCGCTCAGACCGCCAGAATGACAACAAGCCACAGATGCACGTTGTAGAAAAATATGATGAGATCATTGCTGCGATGGTCTCAGAAGTCAATCTGGTGGAAAACAGTTCAGAATGGGTTATTGACACTGGTGCTTCAAAGCATTTCTGCGCAAGGAATGAGTTTTTCATCGAATTCGAGGATGGGAACGTAGGTGAACGTGTATACATGGGAAACTCTAGCAGCTCTAAAGTGCTAGGAAAAGGTAAAGTTTTACTCAAGCTGACCTCTGGTAAAACTCAGGCTTTAAATAATGTTCTGTATGTACCTGCATTGCGTAGAAATTTGATAAGTGGTGGGCTTCTGAATAAGGCAGGCATTAAGTTAGTTTTTGAGGTAGATAAACTTGTACTTTCCCAAAATGGTGATTATGTTGGGAAAAGGTTTTTAAGCAATGGTTTATTTGTCATAGAAACTCAATTTAATGAAAATAAAGCTACCACTTCTACTTATATTGTTGAATCCATTGATATGTGGCATGCTAGATTAGGACACGTGAATATTCATGCTTTAAATAAATTGATAAATATGAATGTTCTGCCTAAACTAGACACAACTAGCTTTAACAAATGTGAAATTTGTGTAGAAGCTAAGCATACTAGACCTCACTTTAAGATTGTTTCTAATAGAAATACTGAGTTGTTAGAACTTATTCATACTGATCTAGCAGATTTTAGAAACACTGAAAGTAAAGGAGGAAAACACTACTACATAACTTTTATAGATGATTATTCAAGATATACAAAAGTTTATCTCCTAAGGACTAAAGATGAAGCTGAAAACTTCTTTCTTATTTATAAGGCAGAAAATCAGTTAGATAGGAGAATCAAACGGGTTAGATCTGATAGAGGTGGTGAATATGGATCTAATTTCTTAAAAGATATTTGTGAAAAGAATGGCATAATTCATGAAACTTCAGCCCCCTATTTTCCTCAATAGAATGGTATAGCCAAAAGGAAAAATAGAACTTTAAAAGATATGATGAATTTTTTACTAATAAGTTCAGGGTTATCTGATAACATGTGGGGGGAAGCCATTCTATCGTCAACTCATATCTTGAATCGAGTTCCTCATAAGAAGTTAGATTCTAACCCATATGAATTATGGAAAGGATACGCTCCTAATTTATAATACCTGAAAGTGTGGGGGTGTCTGGCTAAAGTGGGTTTGCCAGACTTTAAGAAGTCCACCATCAGACCTAAAACCGTTGATGCAATGTTTATAGGGTATGCTACGAATAGTGCTGCATACAAATTCATGCTTTTACAAGATTATTCTATTTGTGAGTCAAGAGATGCTATTTTCTTTGAAAATACTTTTCCTTTAAAGGAACCGAGAATAAATATTGAAACACAAATAGAATATATTCCATCAACTTCTTCTAGTAATCATGTTAGGTCTTCTGAACAAATTGATTTTGACCCTAGAAGAAGTAAAAGGCAAAGAGTTGAAACCTCTTTTGGACCAGACTTTATTACTTCCTTTATTTTTGAGATAAATGATTTAGACTCCGTTTTAGATCCTATAGCTCAAATTTTTCTGTTAGATGAGGATACTAAAACTTTTGAAGAAGCTATAAGATCTATCGATGCTAGTTTTTGGAAAAGCGCTGTTAATGATGAACTAGAATCGATAATGTCTAATCATACTTGGGAATTAGTTAACTTGCCTAAGGGATTCAAACCAATCTCCAAAAAATGGGTCTTCCGGAAGAAACTAAGGCCAGATGGTTCGATTCAACGATACAAGGCAAGGTTATTCGTCAAAGGGTTTACTCAAAGGTTTGGTTTAGACTACTTTGATACATACTCTCCCGTTACAAAAATCTCAACGATTCGTGCATTACTTGCACTAGCCTCTATTCATAAGTTGCAGGTACATCAAATGGATGTTAAGACTGCTTTCTTGAATGAAGATCTAGATGAGGAGATTTACATGGAGCAACCACTAGGTTTTGAAGCACCTGGTATGGAAGGCAAAATCTGTAGACTCAAAAAGTCGCTCTATGGACTTAAACAGACTCCTAAACAGTGGTATGAGAAATATCATAAAACTATTCTTAGTTTTGGTTTTGTTATGAATGGTTTGGATGCTTGTGTGTATTCAAAGATGTTTGACACTGAATGTGTTATCATAAGCCTTTATATTGATGACATGTTGATTTTCAGTTCTAACATTGAGTCCATTAACAAAGTTAAAAATTTCTTGTCCACTAAGTTTGAGATGAAAGATTTGGGAGAAGTAGATGTAATCTTAAGAGTCAAAGTTACCAAAACTGAGAAGGGATTTTCTTTATGTCAAGCACATTATATAGAGAAAGTGCTAAAGAAATTTGACAATTTTGATGTTGTCCCTGTTCGAACTCCTTATGACCCTAGCATACATCTAGTTAAGAATAAAGGAAGTAGCGTTTCCTAAACTAAATATGCTAAATTAATCGGAAGCTTAATGTTCTTAATGAACTATAATCGGCCTGATATTGCTTATGTTGTGAGTAGACTGAGTAGATATACTCATAATCCGAATGGTGAACACTGGATTGATCTTAAACGCTTACTGAAGTATCTTAAGGGTACTTTGGATTGGAAACTTGAGTTCGTTGGCTTTCCTGCGGTACTGGAAGGATATTGTTATGCCAACTGGGTTTCTAATAATGATGAGGTAAGCTCTACGGGCGGGTATGTTTTTACTTTGGGTGGAGTAGCAATCTCGTGGAAATCATCAAAACAGACTTGTATTGCTCGTTCTACCATGGAGTCAGAGTTTATAGCTCTTGACCTAGCTGGGCAAGAATCCGAGTGGCTCAGAAGCTTGTTAGCAGATATTCCATTGTGGGGAAGACCGACTCCTCCGGTTTCATTATTGTGTGATTCACAAGCTGCGATATATGTGGCTAAGAACCAAGCTTACAATGGTAAGAAAAGACACATTCACATAAGACATGAATCTGTTAGACACTTAATAAAGAATGGAGTGCTCTCTTTAGAGTATGTGAAGTCGGAAAGGAACCTAGCAGATCCACTTACCAAAGGGTTAAGTTGGAAGCTGGTCCTAGATTCGTCGAGGGGGATGGTTCTAAAGCCCATTGGTTGAGGAATTCATGGTGGATACCCAACTTAGTTATCTAAGTTCCATGTGGCCAAACGAAACCATGGAAAGACTCATAGTGCACATTCCTACTGCCTATCCCTATGACGAATAATGTGCATGCCCAGGATGAGCTTAAGTACTCTTAATAAATTCATAGCCCAGGCTTTGGGTGGTCTTAGTGAGAAAGACTTGATGAATTTACCAATTTTGGCTGAATATCTATTCTTAATAAGTTCATAACCCAGAGTGAGTAGGTAGGAAATGATGAACTTACCGACAGAAAGGTTGAGTTTGTTAAACTCTTAATAAATTCAAATCCAAGTATTTGGATGGTTCTAGTGAGAAGGACTTATTAAATTTACCGATAAATGAGGTTGAATATTTATTCTTAATGACTTCTTAGCCCAAAGTTTGGGTGGTTCATTTATAATGAACTTGAAGAAAGTCACCATACCCTTTGTGAGGTTGAGCTATTATAAAAGCTCTTAATTATTTCATATCCCTTTTAAGGGTGGTTTATGTTGAGATAAACTTGATGAAATAACCTATGTAAGTGAGAAGAGTTAGCCGCATTCTATGAAAAATGTTGGGCCATTTTTCTAGCACACTTACTATAATCCTAAGGTAAGATGGCCAAATATATACTTTTGTATATATATATCTTACACATCGATGACTCAGGTTGATGAAGGGGTTAGTTGTGTGTTATGAGTTTACCCCCATCTTTGAAAGTTCCAGACTAGTTTCACTTATCTAAGAAAAAGATTGCTCATTATCACTATGTACTAGTTCCAGATACGTTCACTAGTGCTTAAGCAACTAATCTCGTTATTGCTCTTCTGGAAAGTTTGTTTTTGAGTTTCAGAAGAATTCTTTCGCATTAGTGGGGGAATGTTGGTAATGCTCAATCCCACATAGTATTGGAAACACTATTGGGAATGGGTATTTATGGTTTGGAATTCCCACTTCCTTGTTGAGTGAAAGAGAACAAGGGGGACTCTCGCGCACCGCCGCCGCCGCCGTTCGTCTCGTCTCGGCACGGCACGGCACGGCACGGCACGGCACGACACGGCACGGCACGGCACGAAACGACACGATACGGCACGGCACGGCACGGCACGACTCGGCTCGGCTCGTGGTCGTGGTAATACGTGTCTTCGACACGTCCACGCGGATACTATCTTTTTAGAGAAAATTCTTGAGGAATTTCTCTTTGAAATAAACAAATGGAAAAATGTGAAAGATTTCAACTGATATTTATAGGCTGCTGATGACTGTTTAATTTCAAATGATAACAACTGGTTTATGAGAGTTATCAGAAATTAAACAGCTTTTCCTAAATTAAATAAAAAACGTTAAGATGTATCTGAACTGATTTCCAGCTTTGTATAGAGGAGACAAGTTGTTAATATCAGGAGATACATGAGTTATTTGATTTAATTCCAGGGGTTACATGATATAATTTCGGGAGTTATAACAGCTGAATAATGATGCAATGAACCTGGACTATTTTTGAGTTAGGTTCATCTAGACATTTCAGCTGTTACAAAAGAAGAGATTTAATCCTGAAATTTTATGGACGATTTTAACCCTATTTCTAGCCTATAAATATGGGGCTATATTCAGCTTCTCAACTCACTCTCAACATTCAGAATTCACTCTCCAAGTGTTTTCTAAATATTCTCTCTGTGTGCTTTCCGATAAGAAGAGCAATACCACCGATAGTCCACTCCGATTTCGGGTGTACGGAATTCAGAGCGACCGTGTTAACCTCGGGGGACGGTCCGCCTACTGCAGCGATTACACACATCGGGGCGAATTCGTTTCTAAGACAGTGGTTATACACGACACGATTTACGAATCTGTTCCTTTTAGTTACTGTTTATATTTCCGGTCAGTACTTACAGTGTAATTTTGCAGTTCATATATCCAACAGTTGTTTCCAGTGGATCCATGTGCACCAAACATTGTCTCCGAAAGCATTGCTTCACAACTTTTTGCAGCTTCTTTGTTTCCTTACGTTGGGTTCTTGTACTTCATCACCAAGTCCAAGTCTGCTCCGAAGCTCAGCCTTTTTGGCTTTTACTTCCTGCTTGCCTTCGTGGGCGCCACCAGTGTGTTTTCTGGGTTACTTGTTTCATATAATTTCATTGCACTAATTGATATTATGAAGTTAGTGTGTTGTCTTCTTTAATGCTTTTATGTTTTTTACAAGAAACCCACTTAGTTGCTAAATGTATCTATGTTGGGAAACAATAAAGATAGGCTACAGGATTCTAGCATAGTACTAAATTGTGGTAGTGGCTGTGGTGTCACGGTTACAGATGTTACGAAAAAATAACTATGTTTTTATGTTGCGGATGTGGTTAAAGTGCCGTTGTGACCTTGAAAGATTGTCGTTGCGGCCACAATTTAGTACTATCATAGTATCATTATGCTCAAAGCAAACATAAAAGAAATGAGGGTTATGGAACAAAGAAAATATGTCTTCATTCAGTTTAGTGCTATACAAGCTTTATTACTACTGGATGCTTTTCTTCTGCAATTTAATTTTACTATTGGTGGCTTTGTCACAATTCTACTAATATCCTCTATTTTGATCTCTGGCTGGCTATGTGCCTACGGAGCAGTCCCAGCCGGCATTTATGGTAAGTTCTAACCAATAAACAAGAACTACTTTTAATACTTATTTAGCCTAATTATGACTATCCATGTGGTTGACACAGAGAAGGTGAATTATGGTACTTCCTTGTCTCATGTGGATTTGTTACATGGAGGGGCTGAATCACTTCTCGTTTTAACCAAATTATTCATTGTCTTGGGGTTGAGACAAGCTCTTAGGAAAATCAAGGATGCAAAAGAAAGCACATCGAGTTCTGTTCCAGGCGCGAAAATGCAGAAGAAGCCTTAAATACAGATAAAGTGTAATTCAATTCAGTTGGATATCGCTTCTTTCGTGTTGTTCTCTCCGAAGATTCCCTTGGAACATATGCAACATACAAATTCTTCTTCGCTGCTGACTAGAGCTTGGTTATCGGTTCATTTCTGAATCCCTTCCACCGGATTTTGACTTTCCAATTTAGAACTAATGATGCTGCCGGATTTCCCTAGGCACTACTGTTTTATTTGTTTATGTATACCATCTGATGAGGGTCAAGACAAGCAATGTTGTGTCTACTAAAGGGATTATTGGAATGTAGTTGCTTTTACACATATATATATACAGATTCTTCTCTTCTAAAATTTGGGATTTGTTCCTTTCATACTATGTGATGTTCTGTACAACTTATTAGGATTTTAAGTGGCCATAAGTTAATACTCATTTGCAGCTTGCAATGAAGTTGCAGCAAGTGTTAAAGCACATTCTATTGTTTATGTGCTTCACCAGAAGGTTTCTATAATGCCAATATTATCTTTTAGGTATGTTCGCACTCTCATATTATTGCAACTGCAATTAGAACAAATGCCAAAACTTGTTATCAGAAGCAATGTCTTACACTCAACATGAAATTGGAAGAGACTTGTGTATTGTACAATAGATCCTGGCGAAAAACAATGCTAGCTTGAACAGATGCAACCAGCTAATCTGGTCACTTGAGCCCGGGTTCTACATTTACCTTTACCCTTTATTTCGATTGTGAAAAAGAATTAGTCGAAAAACATGAAATATGATGTCTTTTTGCTCATATTTCTCCAACTGTAGCCATCATCATGAGTCCCTTCCAACAGGCTTTCGGAAGTAATTCTCACCTGGTCCGTCCAAGCACTCATATTATTGCAACTGCAATTAGAACAAATGCCAAAACTTGTTATCAGAAGCAATGTCTTACACTCAACATGAAATTGGAAGAGACTTGTGTATTGTACAATAGATCCTGGCGAAAAACAATGCTAGCTTGAACAGATGCAACCAGCTAATCTGGTCACTTGAGCCCGGGTTCTACATTTACCTTTACCCTTTATTTCGATTGTGAAAAAGAATTAGTCGAAAAACATGAAATATGATGTCTTTTTGCTCATATTTCTCCAACTGTAGCCATCATCATGAGTCCCTTCCAACAGGCTTTCGGAAGTAATTCTCACCTGGTCCGTCCATCTCGGCAACATATTTCTGAAAAACCCGATTCCAAAAACAAGAATCATTAGCATCAAATGAACAACATAAACATACAAGAAGCACGACTTGTAGCTTCCGAATTCAACTCTTCTTTGAGATATCTCTGCTATCCTGGTTTTCCTTATCCAAATCATCTCTCCGAGCGCTGCCATCGATCGATAGAGGCAACTCCGGCACACCGGATGTTGCAACCCCATTCTGTTGTGGCTGCTGCTGATCCATAGATCCATTGGATTTCAAAATCAGTAGAGTTTTCTCATACGAAGATACAATCTGTTGTACTAGCGAGTCCCTGGATTCAGCAGAAGACGCTGTATCCAAATGCAACCTTAGCTGTTCCGCTAACTCCATTCCTTGAATCAGTTCATTGACCAGTGTCCCCTGCTCCCCGTTCCATATATGCTCCATTTTCTTTTTCAAAACAGTTTTCACGGAAAGATATATTGCAGGAAACAGGGAGGGGTTTGTCAGGGTAAATTTGGTTATGAAGAAGCAAAAGCTTTCCCCTAAGGAACACAAGCACGAGCAGCCAAAGGGACTGAAATAACCTGACAGGTGTGTTAACACACATTTTCGTCTTACTAAGATTCAAACTCCTAAAAATAGGATAAAATTTTACTAGGATTCAAACTCCTAAAAATATGATAGAGTTCTACTAAGATTTAAATTCCTAAAGATAGGATCCACAAGCACTATAAATAGCCATTATAACTCACCATTGTAAGACACGATTTACACACAAAACATAGAGGAAAGCACGGGAAGATACAAAGACAAAACTATTGTAAAGGATTCGAAAAGGAAATAAAAGGTAGCATTTTCTTTTTTCTTTCTTTTGTATGTGCACGTTATTTTTCTTGAGATTTGGTTCGAATAACCCAAAACGTGGGTTGCGTCGATGACCAAAATGGGTAAGGTTTCGAAGTTTCGAACCTAGATATACCCCAAGGCTTATTTTTAAAAAACGGTTTGATTTTCGGTTAAAGGAGGGGAAGAGCTTTTTAAAAATCTATATTAATCCCTTTATTTATTATATGAATATTTTATTCATTTATTTTTATTATTATTATATGTATATATATATATATTAAATTATTTTCATTTATTTATTTTACTATATTTTATTATTATTATATATATATTTCTTTAATATTTTACTTATAAGTCTAATATTACTATATATATTGTAATTATCTTTATCTAGTCGTATATATTTTTATACTTTTAATAGTTTATTATATACATATTATTAAATATATATATCTTAATTTTTTATTTGATTATTTCTTTATTTATGTAATATATCTTATAACTTTATATTATATATTTATATTATTTTTATTATTTTCATTTTTTATTCATTATTGTTATATTATTATTTTTTTAAAAAAAAATCTTGTGTCTTTATCTTTATTATTGTTAAACATTATATTATATACTACTAACCTAGAGCGCCTATTTTTTTGTCTTATTTCTTACTAAAGCCCCCCACTTTCGGTGAATTGGGAGGGTAGCTTTTCTATTTTTAAGTATTTGGTATATATATATAGCTTATTTATTTTATTAATACTTTGATATATATAATTTATATTTTTTTCCTTTTTTCAAATATTACTATATATAATTATTACTTTACTATTTTTTTCTTATCTTACTTATTTATTTTATTTTTTCTTTGTATCTTATTTGTTTTCTTTACCTTGTTTATCTAACACATTTCTCGATTTTTTTAAAGGATATTTTCAAATCAATCAAGGGTAAGTAATTAGGATCGAAACTTTACCTTTTAATTTAACTTGTTATTTTTCTTAATTAAGACAACTGGAAATTACGTAGTACCGAAAGGGCGATTCAAGGGTGCTAATCCTTCCTTGACCGTAACCGACTCCCGAGCCTGACATATTTCTGGTAAGACGCAGATCAGGTAAGAAATAGTGTATCCGATCAACCCATTTATTTTTAAATAAATGATCGGTGGCGACTCCAATTCACATTTTTCTAAGTCGAAGCCCAATTCCGGGGCCCAACCGAAAGACGGTTGTGACAGCTTGACGACTCCGCTGGGGACACAGGTAAGTGAGTTAGACTAACGTAATTTCCAGTTGTCTTTTTAATGAAAAGGGTAAGTTTAAATTTTAAGGTAACATTTCGATCCTTATTACTTACTTTTGATTATATATTTTCGAGTAAATAGTTGTACTGGCCGTTTTTAATGATTTCAGCCCTTAAAGATTTTTCATCCAAAGGCTCTATACCCGAGCTCCAAACCCGTTTTAAGTGGGGGTGAAAGCGACGCCTTCGTGTGAATTTATTCACCGTATGGGCCTAGCAAGTAGCCTTCGGGATTCATATACCTTATGTCTTCGTGTGAATTTATTCTCCGTATGGGCATAAGGGAATGTGTCCTCTCGAGTTTAACTTAGTCCACACAAGCCTGTGATGGGTTTAGGACTAAGGGTCTGGTAGGCCCAAGGGGGCACCAGCAAGGAGAACTCGGGTATCGTTTTTTAGAACCTAACCCAGGAGACTATGGAGAAATTAAGCCTACCCCGAAACCACATTCCGAAACCTATGACATTTTTTTAACCTTGTTATTTTTGTGTATTTTACTTATTTATTTTTATATTATTATTTTACTAACCTTTTTGCCTTTGTGTTTTGTTTTATAGCATTTTGCATCATAACAAGAGGTTACTGATCCCTGAAAAGGTGTTTATTACATAAAATAATCTGAATTAATGGACAAAGGTGTTGTAATACAAGAGACTAAGAACCCCGAGGTACGACTATGGTCCGAGAAGACTCAGAAAGAAAAGGGAGACAACCTTCAAGAAAGCTATGTGTCAGAGCTGGTTAGCTACACATCTATCAGCCTAAAACAGAACAATGTGCAGGAGCTTCGAGATATCTGGGACAGTTGGAAGAATGATCGGAAACAGAAGTTCAGCCAACGGTACGGTGACATTGCACTTTTACTTCATGTCAGGATTGATGAGCCCTTGATTAGAGCCATGGTCTAATTCTGGAACCCGGGATACAGTTGTTTCACTTTTAACTGGGAGGACATGGTGCCTACTATCGAAGAATACACCACACTGCTACACTGTGAAAACATCAAACTAGGGCGAGTCTACGTTAAGCACACCAAAAGTCAGCCTTTCAAGAGTACACTGGCCAGAGTCGCGGGAGTAGACGAGAAATGGGTAATTGATCGGACTCAGCGCAGAGGCAGCGGGGAAGGAATTGAATGGATCCACATAAGGCAATTAATGAAGAACCACCCTGATGAGTAGAAAACTATAGACCTTTTCGCACTAGGTCTATACGGTTTGATTATTTTTCCGAAGGCTTTGGGGTGTATTGACGCAGCCGTGGTAGAATTATTTGAACAACTACCGAAACAAGTCAACCCAGCACCAGCCATCTTAGCAGAAACCTTTCGTTCTCTTAATCATTGCAGAAGAGTTGGTGAAGAAAGATTCATTGGGTGTGTTCAGCTCCTTCAAGTATGGATTCACAGACACTTCTGAAAGACCAACAGGGTTGCCTACCGTCGATTTAGCACTACCTATTCACCTTTGGGAGAGTTCATCACCATGAAATGGCATGAAGGTACTTCAAAAGAGAAGTGGATGAAAGTCTTCACTCATCTTCAGGACCGAGATATTGCCTGGAGAGCCCCCTGGTTGTTCCTCAGTGATGTTCTTTTCCGGTGTGAGGGCTCTGATACGATGACCTTGCTAGGACTTTGGGGTGCAGTTGGGTATGCTCCATTGTTAGCACTGAGACAGTATGGGGCATGTCAATTTGTCCCAGCAATATGCGGGCTATTTGGATCAGAGTTTGGGTATCACGGTAACAGCTATAAGAAGATGATCAAGGAAGCAACCGATTCTTGGAAGAAAATATTCCGAATGGACATCGTAGCTGCCAAGAACAAACTTACCCCGGATTATGTGGAATGGCGAAGATTGAGGAAAAATGACAATATTTCGGTGCCAGACTGTGAGGACACCCAAACTATAGAAGAACATCTCAGGCCTGTCCCTTCTGAACTCGAGATAGCCAAGACAGAGTTTGAAGCTGTGAATAATGAGTCGAGGCAGAGGATAAAAGAACTTGAGGTTGAGCGCTATCAGTGGAAGCTGGATGCTGATTCTTAGAAAAATAAAGCAGACAAACTGGAAAAGGAACAGAAAAGAGTCTGTTTCGAGCTCGAAGACTTAAGAAAGGGGTATCAAGATGCCGTCAAAGATAACTCCAAGTTAAAAATGTCATCCGAGTACTGGAAAGATGAAGCTCACAGCCTGAAAAGAAAGTTTGAGGGGCCTGATGAGAGAGTATGGAAGGAAAAGATGAAGATTGCTCAGAGGCGCTTAGCAGACAGTCAACATCAAAACCAACGCTTGAGAATCCAGATGACTGATCTGGAGAAACAGCATGAGAGAGATGGCAAAACAATAGGTGAGTTAGAAACTATCATAGATGGATTCAAAAAGCAAGCAGCCGAGCTTCAGATAGTGCCCTTTGATGGAGGTCTACAGTGGCGTTTCCGTTGAGAGCAAGCACAACAAAGGGTGAAGGCCAGAGACGCAGCCATCCGAGACTTCCTAGATCAAGTACAGAAGGTAGCCCGTCATCTTCATGGCCTGGCAAGGGAAGCCGAAGTGGTTCGACAAGGTATTCAACCAGTAACGGATGAAGGCAGAAGACTTGTCAATCTACTAGAAGCTATTCAGGGTTTAGAGGATTTAATCCCGAGTGTACCTTTGATTGTTTTTATGTCTCTTACAAGATAAGATATTTTTGTCTGAATAAAGATTATTTATAATAATGAACACTTTTTCTGGATCAGTGCCTCTAAGCTGCATACATCATGCATTGCATATTTTGCATTCTATATCTCATGTTTATTTCTATATTTTCCATGTTTTTACATTCGTATTAACAAACAGAACATGTTTCAGAAAGCGAAAGAGAAAACACCAAGTCTACCACTACAGAAATTAAATTCGCATCATCCGTATATAATACCCGAGCAAAGAAGAGACAAATGGAGACCAGAATGGAAAAACTTGAGGAGAACATGACGAGACTGCAAAAAGAATTGGAAGACAGGTTGGCTCAAAATAGTCAAAGCACCCTAGAGTTCATCAAGAAGAACCATGAGTCATTGGTTGATCAAATTGTGGCCAAGTTATCTGGATTACAGCAAGCTAGTGTAGTAGAGGGAGGTTCCTCCGGAGGGGTAATCATATCACCAGCCCCATAGGTGGTTATCTCACCCGAGATCATACCAACACCACAAGAGAACTCTTATGCTGTCAAAAGAAAAGCACCATCTGTTGTAAAGGTGCAAACTTCCACAACTAATCCTGATAATCGTCCAGATGATTACGGTATCCCGGATTTCGATGAAGATGACAAAGTAAAGAAGATAGAAGAAAAGATCAGGATGCTAGAAGATCGAATGAAGTTGGTCCAGGGGGATCATGACTATTATGGAGTGGACGCAAGAGAGCTGAGCCTAGTTCCAGATTTGGTGCTTCCGCCAAAATTTAAAGTTCCTGAGTTTGAAAATTCGATGGAAACAGCTGCCCATCTTCCCATATCACTATGTTATGTCGGAAGATAACAGGATATGGAGGGAATGACCAACTCCTGATCCACTGCTTTCAGGAGAGCCTGTCCGGTTCTGCTATCCGTTGGTATAACCAGCTCAGCCGAACTCATATCAAAACATGGAAAGACTTAGCCAAGTCCTTTCTGGAACAATATAAACATATCAACGATATGAGACCAGATCAGGTTATGCTACAGAGCTTGGAAAAGAAGCACAATGAAAGTTTCCGACAATATGCACATCGATGAAGGGATTTGTCTGTGCAGGTTCATCCGCCCTTGGATGAAAAGGAGATTAAAAAGTTATTTGTACAAACTCTGAAGGCACCTTATTTCGGGCACCTGGTGGCAATTACATATGGAGGTTTCTCAGATCTAGTTATGGCTGGCGAAATGATTGAGTTGGCCATTAAACAAGGGAAAATCGAAGGAGGAGACTCTAGTAAAAAGCCTCCCATGAAGAACAAAGATCGAGAGGTCAACAATGTCAGTACCTACAACGCCAACAAAGGTGTTACGGTCTCAAGTCCAAAAACTGTTGCAGTTGTACCGTCTAGTACTTCTAAACAAACTCAGAGAAAACCAAGGAAAGAAAAGATTTGCATCAGTCCAATCCCAATGACATATGAGGAGTTACTCCCAACGCTAGTTGAGAAAAATTTTGTGACTCTAGTTCAATCCAAACCTAGAGAGGCCCCATATCTTGAAGGTCATGATATTAACGCCGTATGCAGCTATCATATTGGGAGCTCAGGGCACACCACTGAGAATTGTGGGGCATTGAAACGTAAGGTCCAAGATCTGATCGATTCAGGGGCATTCACTTTCAATATGTAATGGGGCATTCTGATCGAGAGTCATATGGAGCATCCATTAGGAATTTTGTTGCATTATCAAGTATATCATCTTGTTTGAACTTGTTTTTCTTTCATACTTCTTATGCGTGAACATTTTTAAGTCACTTGACGTTTAAACATTTTAAATAAAATGCTTCTTTCTTAGGAGATGAGCAAATTTTAATCTTGAATTCCTTGAATATCACCTCAATTAAAAACTGTTTAATAATTGAGGTTATAAATCTTTGACAAATGACAAGATTGAACCCTACAAAACAAAGACCCCTTGGTTCTAATTTAAAAGATACATCAGACTATATATTTTTCTCTTACCAAGCTAAGTTTTCTCTTCTCATGAAGAGTCCATCCAAGGTTTGGTATTCAGACACGTATTAAGAGCGAACAGAATAGGGCAACTAGTACATGAGATTGCAAAACTAATTGGTTTATACACTTGTTTATGATGTTCAGGGATGATAATGATCTTCACAGATGGAACAGTCGAGTAAGCAAATCTAGTTTAGGTCAGTTGTTTGGAAATTGAACTCTAAAGATGAGATCCCTTGACTTTCAAAAACACCTAGACTATAACAAGTTCTTCTTGACAATCTTAAGAAATTAAATCCGTAAAGCTGAGCTATTCCACTAAGGCAATTGGTTATAGAGGAAACTCGAAAGCCCTGGCTTTATGAATAGATTATGTTCAAACTATGACACTGCTCGGACACTTGGCAATTCGGTGTTTGCTCCACTGCTTTTGTCAGGCCAAAGACTTTTTGATGAGATGAACCCTTCAGTGATTTGTCCCTCTAAATCTGAGCTATTCCACTAAGGCAATTGGTTATAGAGGAAACTCGAAATCCCTGGCTTTATGAATAGATTATGTTCAAACTATGACACTGCTCGGACACTTGGCAATTCGGTGTTTGCTCCACTGCTTTTGTCAGGCCAAAGACTTTGTGATGAGATGAACCCTTCAGTGATTTGTCCCTCTAAAGCTGAGCTATTCCACTAAGGCAATTGGTTATAGAGGAAACTCGAAAGCCCTGGCTTTATGAATAGATTACATTCAAATCATGACATTGCTCAGACACTTGGCAATTCGGTGTTTGCTTCACTGCTTTTGTCAGGTCAAAGACTTTGTGATGAGATGATCCCTTCAGTTAAACCTGATAAAAGTGATTATAAGCTGTCCCTATAAAGCAATTGGTTGAACACCCTGACTTTATGGATTCGGCTAGCCAGACAATGGCAAAATAAATCAAATTCATCTAAAAAGAAATTTTCGGTAATAATAGACTAAGGAAGTTGAGAAACACCTGTTATAGTCAAATTCACACAAGCACTCAAGAATTTCATTTTTTAGACCGATATTTCTGCACTACCTTTGTTAGAAGAGCTTACGAAACTTGAACAAATGGAAGATTTTAGAGAACTGAAACAGAAGTGTTCTGAAAGGTCTAGTCATTGATTATGCTAGTTGTGTCATGTTGTTCGCCTCTGATCAAAATACCAAATCAAGAAAGAGGGGCATGCCATGATCTTCACGATAACCAAATCGATGAAACAAACCCACCTCTAGACCAACTTTTCGATCTTGATATTTGTCAAAGATTTGCAGCTATCAAAGATTAAAAGAGTGTTTGATTCTTTTGATATCCAATGAACTCATGTTTTATGATTTGCTTCAATTGTGAAACCTAGAAAGAGGTAACTTTTTCAAAAGTTCTTTTTGATATTTTTCAAAACTTTGAAAATTCGAAAGAAGAAAAGCATTTTCAAACAAGATAAGTTCTCTGGAAGCATATCTTGGAATTCAAAAAATATCGCTCCAAAGCTCAAGATCGAAACAGAGGCAAATGAAACCATCTTTGGGGCAAAATTTGATAAGGGAAGGAAAAATTGTCTTGAGGTCTGCAAGAGTACACCCTAGTGGAAATGAAGACAAATTAAGTCAGAATGAAGACTGCACACGCAACCATTCCCCTCACATCTCAACATATACATCAACACGTACATACATGACGCATGAAATTTGCATCTTTGAATTCATCATCATGAGCAATAAAAACCTTGATTTTTCCTCCCTTGAGGGCAAATTCAACAGCAAATAAATTTCATTTGGGCATACATCAAGCATACATCATTAGGATAGTTACATCCATATACATTTTACAGATCTTTCAGGAGAAGATGAGATTAAAAGCCAACTCGACAGATTGAAAGATCGACATTCATCTCTAGATTCAACATTTCCAATATAAACTTTGTCTCACTTAAGATAGTCTCATTTAATGCAGATGATTATCTCACTCAAATTTGTTTTTCTTAAAACATACTTTGTCTCACTTGAGACTGTTTTTCTCGAAAGAAGATTTATTTCACTCAAGATTATTTTTCTTAAAACAAGATTTGTCTTGCTTGAGACCATTTTCACTCGAAAGAAGACATTTCATTTCACTCAAGGCTGTTTTTTTAAGAAGATTTTATCTTGCTTGAGATAGTTTCCCTCGAAACAGAAAATTTTGTCTCCCTTGAGACAGTTTCTCTTGAAAACATTTCCCTTGAAATTAATTTTTTCTCTCCTGAGATAGTTTCCCTCGAAACAGAAAATTTTGTCTCCCTTGAGACAGTTTCTCTTGAAACATAAACATTGAAAACATTTCCCTTGAAATGATTTTTTTCTCTCTTGAGATAGTTTCCCTCGAAAAAGAAAATTTTGTCTCCCTTGAGACAGTTTCTCTTGAAACATAAACATTGAAAACATTTCCCTTGAAATGAATTTTATCTCACTTGAGATAGTTTCCCTTGAAACGAATTTTGTCTCCCTTGAGACAATTTCTCTCCAAACATAAACTTTGAAAACAATTTAACGAAATCTTTGAATATGTTTTCCTTCAAACAAATTTTGTCTCCCTTGAGACAGTTTCTCTTGAAACGACACAATTTTCTCGAGAATAGATTTCAACTTCACGACGAAGGATGTCTAGCTCGAAGCCAAACATCCGCAATTTCAACTCCACGACGGAGGATATCGTGACACTCGAGACAACAAAAGTTCAACTTCACAACGAAGGGACGGCTGGTTGTCAACAAACAACTTCTCAATTTCAGAGCCAATTTCAACTTCACAACGAAGGATATTGGACTCCAGACAACGCAAGTTCAACTTCACGATGAAGGGACCGCTGCTTGTTAACAACAACTTCTCAATTTCAGAGCCAATTTCAACTTCACAACGAAGGATATTGGACTTCAGACAACGCAAGTTCAACTTCACGACGAAGGGACCGCTGCTTGTCAACAACAACTTCCCAATCTCAGAGCCAATTTCAACTTCACAACGAAGGATATTGGACTCCAGACAAAGCAAGTTCAACTTCACGACGAAGGGACCGCTGCTTGTCAACAACAACTTCCCAATCTCAGAGCCAATTTCAACTTCACAACGAAGGATATTGGACTCCAGACAACGCAAGTTCAACTCCACGACGAAGGGACCGCTGCTTGTCAACAAAATTTCATTCAGAGTCAATTTCAACTTCACAACGAAGGATATTGGACTCGAGACAACACAAGTTCAACTTCACAACGAAGGGACGGCTGGTTGTCAACAAACAATTTCCCGGTTCCAGAGCCAATTTCAACTTCACGACGGAGGATATTGGACTCGGAACAATGCTACTTACTTGGATTTCAACTTCACGACGAAGGATATCCAACTCAAAGAAGGATTATCTGCCATCAAAATTGTCGAGCTCGACTCCATTCAGCTCGATGACACATCAATCGCACTACTTTCCGGTTGCAGTCGAGGTTTTCAAGTCGAGAAGATGACCTGGGTTAGCCGTGCCTTAGTGACAAGCAACCATTTTCAAACAACATAGCTTAAGTCAAGAAAAAGCTATCTGTCAATGAAGATTTCTGAGTTCGATTCCGATCCAAGGTCTTTAAACTGAGAAGAAAACCGAAGGGTAACGGGAAGCCACGTGCTGATTCAAATTCCGAACTACGGCTTCAATTTCATATCATTTCAAGATGAACTCGACTTCACGATGGTGGAGTCTTCCGTAACTCAATTCGACAGGGAGTTATTGAAACATCAGAGTTAATTTTCAACTCCACTGAACGAAAAATGTGTCTTTTAATCTTTGCCCTATCCCAGTTACACGACTATGGGCAAAGAGGGGCAGCTGTCAACACACATTATCGTCCTACTAGGATTCAAACTCCTAAAAATAGGATAAAATTTTGCTAGGATTCAAACTCCTAAAAATATGATAGAGTTCTACTAAGATTTAAATTCCTAAAGATAGGATCCACAAGCACTATAAATAGCCATTGTAACTCACCATTGTAAGACACGATTTACACACAAAACATAGAGGAAAGCACAGGAAGATACAAAGGCAAAACTATTGTAAAGGATTCGAAAAGGAAATAAAAGGTAGCATTTTCTTTTTTCTTTCTTTTGCATGTGCACGTTACTTTTCTTGAGATTTGGTTCGAATAACCCAAAACGTTGGTTGCGCCGATGACCAAAATGGGTGGGGTTTTGAAGTTTCGAACCTAGATCTACCCCGAGGCTTATTTTTAAAAAACGGTTTATTTTCGGTTAAAGGAGGGAAAGAGCTTTTTAAAAATCTATATTAGTCCCTTTATTATTATATGGATATTTTATTCATTTTTTTTATTATTATTATATATATATATATTAAATTATCATTTATTTTTTACTATATTTTATTATTATTATATATATTTATTTAATATTTTACTTATAAGTCTAATATTATATATATATTGTAATTATCTTTATCTAGTCGTATATATTTTTTATACTTTTATAGTTTATTTATATACCTATTATTAAATATATATTTAATATTTTTATTTGATTATTTCTTTATGTAATATATCTTATAATTTTATATATTTATATTATTTTTTATTATTTTCGTTTTTTTATTAATTATTATTATTTAAAAAAAAAAACCTTGTATCTTTATCTTTATTATTGTTAAACATTATATTATCTACTAACCTAGAGAGCCTATTTTTTGTCTATTTCTTACTAAAGCCTCCACTTTCGGTGAATTGGGAGGGTAGCTTTTCTATTTTTAAGTATTTGGTGTATATATAGCTTATTTATTTATTAATACTTGATATATATATATATTATATATATATTTATATTTTTTTCCTTTTTTCAATATTACTATATATAATTATTACTTTACTATTTTTTTTCTTATCTTACTTATTATTTTATTTTCGTTTGTATCTTATTTGTTTTCTTTACCTTGTTTATCTAACACATTTCTCGATTTTTTTTAAAGGATATTTTCAAATCAATTAAGGGTAAGTAATTAGGATCGAAACTTTACCTTTTAATTTAACTTGTTATTTTTCTTAATTAAGACATCTAGAAATTACGTAGTACCGAAAGGGCGGTTCAAGGGTGCTAATCCTTCATTGACCGTAACCGACTCTCGAGCCCGACATATTTCTGGTAAGACGCAGATCAGGTAAGAAATATGTATCCGATCAACCCATTTATTTTTAAATAAATGATCGGTGGAGACTCCAATCCACATTTTTCTAAGTCGAAGCCCAATTCCGGGGCCCCAACCGAAAGACGGTTGCGACAAGGTGAAGAGCAAGCAGCAATAACCAGGGAACTTGGCCTGAATGAGAGAAGTTTGATTATGTAACCCAAAATTTGAACTGGGGCTTTTAAAGGAGAAAAGAAAAGGTTGTGGGAATGTAGAAAGTTTGAATTTTGACTGAAAGAAAACGAGGTTAAAGAAAGGAGAGGCCCAAACTGCAACTTCTGACCAATTATACCTTCAAAATGTGTTCTAAAACGGATCCTTATTTGTCCTTTTGTCAGACACGAATGATAAATGTTAAGAAGAGAAAGTCAGAACAGAAGCGAAGAAATTCCAAACCATATTCCGCGTTATTGCTCTGTTCTTTCCGCTTTGATCCATGTGGGCGGAAATATAGGGCGCTTACGAGTTACGTGTACTGAAGTTTCTATTTTTATAATACATGCATGGTCCTGCTAGTGTTTCATTCTTCACGTGCTTAAGATTAATTTTCTTTTTCTAGTTTTTAAATGGTGGGATTCCATTTTTCTTCTGGAGTCATAACTGTAGTCTGGAGAGAAAATGGCAAGGCATAAGTCTAGGGTGCTTTAGCCATCGTTGACCCACCCTCACCTCAAACTCTTCCATCATATTTTTGTTTTGATAATTAATTTAAAAAAACAATAATTTAATAACTCAACTTTGATATTACTTTCTTCTTTATCACTCGAATGTTAAATTAAAAATAATATTTTGGCCTATATTTTTGTTGATATAAGTTTTTTTCATTGTAGAAGCCATGTATTGAGTACTTCAAATTTTTTTCTTCATTTTATTATATTTTCAACAAATTTAAAACTCTTAGAGTTTTATTTTTCGCATCATTAAAATTGTTATTTTATGATGTCTTTTATGATCACTTTAGATATCAATAAACTCATCTCCTCGTTCTCTATCACTCTATCAGTTTGGATTTTCTAAAGATCATTTTAAAGCTCGTGAAACTTCAACTTAAAACTTAAAGAAAAATGAGTCCGACCTACAATCCTTATCATTTGATCACTGTGGAATCAAAATATTTTACTTGACTCCTTTTCAACTTTTATATCGTTGTAATATTTTTTCCATCTTAAAACTAAAATAAAATTTGATAAGAAATATCTTAGGGATATTTTGTTAACTAAAAATATTGAAATTTTATCATAATTTTTAAAAGATTGATATCTTATCATAACATGATTAATTATTTAAAAATTGTGTGATTAAAAAGTAAAAAAATATTAGAATTAAATAAATTAATTAAAAAATTTAAATTTAATAATTAAAACAAATTTATGATCAAAGTTCGTTAGTTTTCCTTCGCGAAGTGCTATTAGGCGGATGGAATTCAACTTTATCGATTAAATTCGTCGTGTTTGTTGGGTCTTCAAATGTGAAACTTGCAAATTAGACAAATAAAAGGTTTATTTATTTATTATTATTTGAATAGATCCTAACCTAAATTCTATTAGGAAAACATAATATTTAAATATTATATACTATTTTTATCTACAATATACTATGATTGCAGCTGCACATATAAAAAATTTAATTAATGTAGAATTTATAATAAAATAAAATTAAATGATTAAGATATGTACGAAATTATTTAATAATCATAGGGTTTAAGTATACAAAAAGATGCCTAATTTATGTTTTTTTTTAGTTTAGTACCTAACATTTCATTTATTTACTCAAAATAGGTTAAGTTCGGACCGTTAAGTTTGACCATCAACCCATTAAAAATGTCACCTGATATATTTTTTAATATTAAAAAATGATTTCTGAAAATAAGAAATTTATTAAAATATAAAATTTTTGTGCTTTTCTTCATAGTGGATGCCCATCCAATATGGAGACATGGAGAAATAAAACATACCTATAACTTTCTTCTTAGTATTAAACTCCAGTGACAAGTCAGAACTATCAACAGAAATATAATCACATATTGCACTTAAGCAATGTAAACTTAACTCAATAAAAATTGAAGGCCGAGAAGAATAGCTAACGGAGATGTAATTTAAACCATCACCTTGTGTAGACACTAAATATTTGGCCTGTTTTACTTTTATTTTTATTATTATAATTATATTTATTATAATTATTATTATTATTATTAATAAATATTATTATTACAAAACAGGCCCCAAATACATTACAAGCCCAACCCGAATACATCAGGCCCAATAGTGACCCAAATATGGTGGCCCAGATCCAGATGGCCCAGTTAAACCCTAAAACCAAATCAGGGTTTCCATCTCAATACCCTAGCCGCCTCAGCATCACAGTCGTTTGATCTGAGAGATCCAATGGTCCACAGGCTGTCCAGCATGATGCAGCTAGGGTTTCTAAACCCTAGCTTCTACGTTGCCATGTCCCAGCTGCCGCTCCAACCGATCACTGCCGACATTCCAGCCTCACCGACGCTTCACCAAAGCCACCATTCGCTGCCACGATATAGCACACGTTATGGCCCTATGGTGAGTCACCACGGTTAGCTTCGGTGACTCACCTAGGGTCGCCCTTTGCGACCGGTCCGAGACAAGAATCGCGGTGGCCTGTAAAGCCACCACTTAACCTGCAAAAGAGAGGACCCCCGACAGCGACGGAAAAAATGAGACCAACAACAAGAAAAACACGAACCCAACAGCAATCATTAATAAATAAGAGATCGAGAACTTACCAAACCATCGTAACTACTACGCGTCGTCGGAAATACCAAAAGATCGACCGCTTTCGAAGGTAAAAATTTTAGATCTACGGAGTTGGGGGAAATTTTAGAGAAAATAAAAGCCATATTCGGCTTTAGATTGAGGAGATCTACATTTAGGGGTAATTTGGAATTTTCTGGCCGGTGGTGGCCATCATCGTCGGTGGAAGGTGGCCGGCCGTAGATTCTAGAGAGAAGCCAGAGAGAACTTTCTCTCTCGATTTCTAGAGAGAGAATAAAAATAAAAAATGAGAAGGATGAAGGAGTTAGGGTCGGTTAAAGGGTTTTTATACCCTCACCAAAACGACGTCGTTTTGGTGATGTCGTTTTGGTGATTTCCCACATGGGAAAATCATACGCGTTATCCCTCAGGTTTTGTAGACTTCTATTTTAGTCACTAAATTAAGTTTTCAAGAATTTTAATTTTGTTCCCGAATTTTAATTTATTATAATTTAGTCCTTACCATGATTATATAATATTTAGGATAAATATTTATTTAGTCCCTTTAATTTAATTAATTTTATTTTAATCCCGAATAGATATATATGGCTAAATTACACTATTAACCATTATATCTCATAATAAATCGAATTAGCATTTATAATTTCAATATTTTATATTTTGATACAATGATTTCATTTTTATTTGTTTTGATCATTATTCAATTTTAATTTTATTATTATCCTTTTATTTTCAGTATATTTAATTTAGTAATTTATTATTATTATTTTTATTATATATATATTTAATTAATTTTATAAATTAATAATATTTGTTTATTTTTAAATTAAGAAAGGACATTCTTAAAATAACTAGATGTCCATTTTCTGATATTTTTAAATATATAAATATTCTATTTTTAAATTCTATTTTTCTTAATTATTTTTTAGATAAATGTTTTATTAATATTTATTTATTTTTTAATATTAAGAAAAGATCTGTCTTAAAACACCTAGAAGTTCTTTTCTGATATTTCTAAATAAATAAATATCTTATATATATATATATATATATATATATATATATATATATTAATATATTTTCTTAAAATTATACTAATAAATTTGAAATAACATGATTATGAATTAAATATATTTTTTGTTTTTTAAATTTCTAATAATAGAGACAATTTATAATTAATGAGTACCAATTTTGGGCGTTATAAGGGTGTTAATCCTTCCCTAAACGTAATCGACCACGAATCCCTTCTATACTATAAACATTTTTGGTTATACGTAGATCAATTTATCTTTTAAATTATGTTTTCTTAAAAAATATTTTAAAATATTATTTTAGGTATTTGACCTACCTAACCCAAAAAGTCAATGGCGACTCCCAAAATATTTTTTAATCAAAATCATTTATTTATTCATTTTAATCTTCCCGCCAAGTAAA
>NW_024062139.1:0-48270 GCF_006381635.1 Hibiscus syriacus | reverse complement strand
AACCGTTTTCTATTGTATATGGCCATGTCAACGTACCTGTAGAATCAAATTACGTAGTAATATTTATAATTATAATACTATAATTGTACGTATAACAAATATAGTTTTGTAGTAAAAATAGTTGATAAAATAACTTTACGTAGGATATGTTAGGAAGACTCGACAAGCAACTGTGAGGGCGGCTACTTTTTGAATTCACAACATAGTCGCCTCTTATTCTTATATTTGTCTTGGGTGGAGTAGTTCAACCTACAAGTCGGCGGCCAAGCACCAATTCCATAACATAAATGTGCCACTTCATTGGCTATTTTTTTATGACTTTTTTAAATGGTCAAGATTCGTCAATCGACCACGTCAATTGGGCTACTCAAAGTTTAGTCTTCGTACCTACGACAACTCTAATTTCAAGTTGATTATATTGTTAAAGAGGAGATGTATATTTTTTAATATTTTTAATTGATATTGTTACCATTATTTTATTGGTGTAATATATAAGAAAATATAAACTTAAATATATTTAAATTTTAAATATTTTTTAAAATATTATCATTAAAGAGGTAAAATAGAAAATATCAGAGGCCAACTAAGACTAAATACCATTTACCAAAACAAATTAAGAAAAAGAAGACGATGAGATTACTTTAATAAGCAAAAACACGTAAGAGCTCACCACCACTGACCGAATTATAATTCGCTTATTTGGCTATTTCCATATCTACTCTAAAAAAGCATATATCTGCTTAAAAAAAATTATCGCGAAACATATAAATAAAATATAAGGATAAATTATATAAATGGTTCATAAGCTTTAGAAATATTATATTTTGACAATGAAACTTTTAAAACTTACATTGGACTCATTATACTTTTAATTTACTTTCATTTTAATTATTGTTATCGAATGTCGTTAACTATAGGTGATGTGGTATGTCTACATGTTATCTTTTAATAGATTATTTTTTTTTTGAAAAGATGATAAAATATTTCATTATCTTATTAGTGAAAATTTGAAGAAAATATGTATGACTGTGATGAAGATTGAACCTAGGACCCTTGAGAGTAGGGATAAGTATGAGTCGGGTTGGTTGAGTTTCTAGCTAAACACGAAACTCAAGTTGATGAATTAGGAAAAAATTCACTCGACTTGAAACGCAATTCACTTTTTAGGGTAAAATTCACACTCAATCTGACCCAATTTGTTTGACATATATATAATTCTTATTCTTATTCGATAAAATATGAATATAATTGAATATATATATATATATATGGAGTATTATTACAATTACTTATAAATCTATAAGAAATAATTATATCATTATTTTAAGTTCTATATTTTTCATCTTAAACTCGAACTCTACTTAATCTTAAATTAAAAAAACAATTCTTTAAAATAAATTATATCAGAACTTATGTTTATCTCTACTTAATAAGTTTGAACCTTTTTAAATTCATCTATATTTTCCTCGATTTTTCACTAATAAAATGATAATTTGTGTCACTATCTTACTAAAATGTATTAAATTTTATTGAGAATGTGGACATGCCACATGAGCTGTTGTTAGCAACAGTAATTCAAACGGAAACGAATTAAGAATTTAGTGATTCCAAAGTAATTTTTAAAAGTTTATTTGCTGAAATTCAAGAACCATAAAAGTCTAGGGACCATATATATATGTAGTTTATCCAAACAATAAAATAAAAAGCTTATATATATATATTTTTAAAAGAATCCAAACAAAATTCAGCACAAAAGGCCTGCAAAGCTAATTCGTTTTTATACTGAATTCTTGGTAATTTACCAGTTGCAGCAGATTAATCGATCTCCTAGCTTCGTTTAGACAACGCCAGCTCTTCATTTTATAGGGTTTCCTTTTGTTTAACTACGTGTTTCCTTATCTCGTATTTTCAGTCCTTTTTAAAAGATAAAAAAGGGACGACAAAAACTAAGAGAGGGTTTAGGTTAAGGGATTGTAATGAGAGATCAATTGAATTCGGATCTGTTCGACCCGAGAAGTGAGATGGACTCCGAATGCATGCGTGGTTCCTCAGGCTCCGGCGGTGATTTTGCTTTCGCTTTCAACGATAGTAATTTCTCCGACCGTCTTCTGAGGATCGAGATTATGGGTGGGCCTTCCGACTGCGCTCCCGATGGTGAGGGTTGCTCCAGCATCTCCGATTGGGCTCGCCACCGCAAGAGACGCCGAGAGGATATCAAGAAGGAAAATGGTTTGTTTATGTTCCCCCCTAGTTATTTCTAATTCCTATATGATTCTTGTTGCTTCTGTTTGGTTACTTAGAAAATGAAACAATTTTAAAAAGAAAAATAAATTGAAGCTTACTTTGCATCTATCCGATACTTTGTGAACCTAAGTTGAGAAATAGTAAAAATGAAAATTAGGGCTCTACTAGTTTTGGGAAATTTTGAAGTTTTGAAGGAAAATTATATCAATAAATTTATACTTGTTTGAAAATTTTGTGGCATAAGAAGGATTGTGTAGCTTTTCTTGCTGGGACTAGGATTCAAGCCAGTGGCGGATCCAAAAATATTTTTGAGGGTGGGCATGTATATATTAATAATAGAATTTTTTTGTATGGGTAGGCACAAATAAAATTTCAGGGTGAGCACTAATTGTACAATGAGCAACTAATATAAATAAATTCGGATTTCATGGTGTGCACGTGCCCTACGTCCGCCTCTGATTCAAGCCATCTTAAGTTCTTAACATATAATCTTGTTCATAATCTTGTGTTTCACTTGTTTTTATCCAGATTCAGTGTTCCATGCATATTGATGGTTAATATTTGCATCCATATACCCTTTTTATAAACTAGTCTTTATAATGTAGGCTATTGTTTAACTCTTTTTGCTTCATCTTTTTTCTTCTTTTTTGTAGCTTTGGATCTTAGTTTATGTCCCGAGGAGCAGGTTTTAAATGACAACCAACGTGATATGGATGATGCTGTTGGATGTGAAAATCAAGATGAGGAGGCAATGGTTGAAGAAACACAATCAGGTTTTGATGTTGTTCTGACAACATACTACATGGTTCATTTACTGCTTATATTAGTTTTTATGCTTAAAACTCTGGAAACTTTCACTTGAACATGCTTACCAAAGACCTTGCTAGTACTTGTGTTTTTTATTACTCAATTACAATTAAGTAAAACACAAAAATTTTAGAAACTTATGGACATGCAGAATTTATCTTACTAAAGGTGAAGTAATTTTCTCTATTTCAAAGCAATATAATGAGGATTTTGTTTGTTCTTTTTGGATTTCTAAAATAGGATATTAGCTGGTCACTTTGAATAATTACTCCTTGTACCATGGCTGCATCATCCCTGGCTCTTGTTTCTTTCAAATGTGGCATAGTCAGCATTTTGATCTTCTTGAACTTTTGTAGGCGATGAGGATGCAAATAGCAATGAATCAAGTTGGAACATGGATTGTTCTACAATTGTGACAGTTAAAACATTGCATATCAGCTCTCCCATTTTAGCTGCAAAAAGCCCATTCTTCTACAAGGTAAGATATGGAATTAATAGTTACAGATTTTTAAAAGAGAAAGTGTAACTATATATTGTGTTTCTATAATGCAATCATAGTTTATAAGAATATTTGTTACCCTTCTCTTTATAGGTAATTACTTATACGTTTACTTGTTTATTTACTAATTGTAGCTCTTCTCAAATGGGATGAGAGAATCAGAGCAACGACATGTAACCTTAAGAATTGGTGCCTCTGGTATATATACATAAACTTCATTTTAGTGATCTTGGCTATGTTAGTTATTCAAACAGGTTTGAGCTGGCAAATTTGAAATGACATTTTTACATTACTTATTTACTTGATGTACAGAGGAAGCTGCGCTCATGGAACTTTTGAATTTTATGTATAGCAACACCTTATCTGTCACCACAGCTCCTGCCTTGCTTGATGTGCTGATGGCTGCTGATAAATTTGAGGTTGCTTCTTGCATGAGATATTGCAGCCGGCTATTGCGCAATTTGACTATGACACCAGAGTCAGCTCTGCTCTATTTGGATCTTCCATCTAGTGTTTTAATGGGCGAAGCCGTCCAGCCTTTGACTGATGCTGCTAAACAGTATCTTGCTTCCCGTTACAAGGACATGACCAAGTAAGTACCCATTCATGTTTTGTATTATGTATTTTTGACATGAGTAGGTAGTTTTATTAGCCTTGCAATGGGTACATGCCTTATTCAGTTTTGATTTCTTGTAGGACAAAAAACCGATTCTCGATTAGATCCAATCTTCATCTTACACATGGTCCTAGCATTATTCTTTTCTGAGCTATTCTGATCCTTATATTTTGAAAATGATCATGTTCAACATGAACAATTAACTTTAATGCTCTTTCAAAAGAGAAAAGTACTGAAGCTTAAAGCTATACTCTTGGTAAAACTCAACCTTATAAGGTATTTTTAATGGCAACATAACAGTCTGAACAGTGAATTTACTTCCATCCCTTGTCATTGTCAAAGTGAAAATTCTTCATATTTAGAGGGCTTAAATATGCTTTTGCCGCGCTTTTTACCAGATTCCAAGAAGAGGTAATGGCTTTGCCACTAGCTGGGATTGAGGCAATATTGTCCAGTGATGATCTGCAAATTGCGTCTGAAGATGCTGTGTACGACTTTGTTTTGAAGTGGGCCAGGGTTCAGTTCCCCAAACTGGAAGAGCGAAGGGAAGTTCTTGGTTCACGCCTTGCACGCTTTATTCGCTTCCCTTATATGACCTGCAGGAAGCTTAAGAAGGTGCTAGCGTGTAATGATTTTGATCATGAATTTTCATCGAAGCTTGTGCTCGAGGCTCTCTTTTTCAAGGCTGAAGCCCCACATAGACAACGAAGCTTGGCTGCAGAGGAGTCTGCCAGCTTGAACCGTCGCTTTATCGAGCGAGCTTACAAATATCGTCCAGTTAAAGTGGTTGAATTTGAAGCTCCCCGTCAACAGTGTGTTGTATACCTGGACTTGAAGAGGGAAGAGTGTGCAAACCTATTCCCATCCGGACGGGTTTATTCTCAGGCGTTCCACCTGGGAGGACAAGGTTTCTTCCTGTCAGCGCATTGCAACATGGACCAGCAGAGCTCATTCCACTGCTTCGGGTTGTTCTTAGGAATGCAGGAAAAGGGTTCCGTTAGTTTTGGAGTAGATTACGAATTTGCAGCAAGGTCAAAGCCAACGGAGGAGTTTTTAAGCAAATACAAAGGCAACTACACATTCACCGGCGGCAAGGCAGTTGGCTATCGGAATTTATTTGCCATACCTTGGACATCGTTCATGGCGGAAGACAGTCTTTACTTCATAAATGGTGTTCTCCATCTTAGGGCTGAGTTAACCATCAGGCACTAACCATATGGAGCTTCGATCCATTTACTTTAGCTGCACTAACTCCGTTGTTTCTTTCTGTTTTTTTTTCGCTTCACTTTGACCCGACAAAATTCCATACGTACCAAGTACAAGTAGAACAATGGGTTTGATCTTTTTGGTTTTTAATCATCAAGTTGCTTGAAATTAAAATGTGATACTTCGTCTTAGACCTGTAACGCGGATCAAATTTACTAATTTTATATCTTTTACTTTACTTTTAAACAAACAATTTAATATTTTCAATATATATTTAACTTTCATATGATAATATAACACAAAATAAAAGTAGCATGTTATAAAATTGTAAAATAAGTCCACTTTAAATGGAATTTATGTTTGACATATATTTTGAACGAGTTTAATATTTTAGGTTTGATATAATATTCGAGGTAGGATTCGCTGATATAATATAACACTTTTAAAATTACTGAATGAATAATATCAACATAAAAAAATTTAAATTATTGAATGAATAAAAATGGATAGATTATACTAAGCATAGTAATTAGTAAATGATGAATTATATTTTAGAAATATATTGCTGATTTGGGCTTACTCTGCTGATAAATTTTAGTACTAATGTATCGTATTTTTGGGCCATAGAATTTTGGTAAATTTGGGTCATAGACTTAAAAACATAATTTGAACAATTTATTATTATTATTATATATGTATAGATAAATACATATTTTATGTTAGAAGGAAGAATTTAAAAAAATTAGAAGATAAAAAAATAAATCTAAGATATAAAAGAACTTAAAAGTTTTAGGAGGTTTCTCTCGGTCCATCCTAATATCATAAAAATATTAATAAAAAAATCTAAGAAATAAAAGAACTTAAAAATTTTAGGAGGTTTCTCTCGGTCCATCCTAATATGTATGGTATTTATTATATAGTATAAACAAATAAAAGCCAAGTGGAACGCCGGTGCACCGCTATAATAACGCGTTGTGAATGGCAGAAGTGGGACGACTTGTAAGACGAACAAAACATCGTTTTGAGTTTTTGTTGGCTGACCTGGGCAATGGGAGTTGCCACTTGTCACCGTTTCATTTGCAATGCTTATTCTTAATCCTTATATATTAAATTAGTTTGGTTGTGTGTTTTCGATGAATTCATGTATTAAAATTTAATTATTTATAATTTCCAAATCCTATACAAATGTACACGACACTCCTATCTTAAAACAAATTGAACTTCCAATGTCCATTTGCCTAAGAATAAACAAACCCTAAATTTGGAAGGAGGTGTGTGTAAGTAGACATTCTCGTCCCCTCTCTCTCTCTCTTATCCTACGGGTCTTGTCTTCCTTTCAATTCATTTGCCCTCCTCGTTGCCACCGCTGTCTTTATTTTCCCTTTTCATCACAATACCAATAAATAACATTACTAATTTAATGGAACCCCTTCTTTTATTGTTCTTGTTTTAATATGGATACTTTCCATTTCAATGTTTCCTACACACAAATTGCTCCTTTCGCACTCCCATTTACGCCTTCCAGTCTTTCGATAGCTTTCTTTTGATACTTTCTGTTTGCATTGTTCGAAAGCTTAAAAACCAAAGCTTGATGGGGTAATCTTGATGGGGTCTGATACAATTCGGTTCATCATCTTCATGGTTTCTTTATCGTTGTTATCGTCGATAGTCTGTGGCAGCTCGGTTAGATATGATCCGAAGGAATTGAACGCTTTGTTTCGATATTACGCGAATCGGACATTGTCGAATCATCGTCGTGCAGGTACATTAAGCCAAGTTTCACTTCCTTCTAATGTCTCTGGCATGGAGGTTTCTGTTGTTAGACTACGTAGTAGTAATTTATGGGGCAGAGGTATCGATTCTAAATATGTTAAGATCCCACCTAGTGTTAGGACATTGCCGTACGTTAAAAGATTAGCTATAGTTTATGATAACCTGGGAAATTGGTCTTCCAAATATTATCACGTACCGGGGCATTCGTTAGTCTCTCCGGTTATTGGCTTCGAGGTTTACAATTACACAGATTTAATGGTTGGAAATTCGACATTAAACGTCACCGGGGGGTCCATTTCGATTCGGTTTCCTTATTTAAAGACAAAAGAGAATAATCTGACACGACTTAAATGTGTTAGATTTCGGAATAACGGGTCGGTCGAGTTCAAAAATGTGACGGAGAGAGATGTTTGCGTGACAGAAAGTACAGGGCATTTTTGTGCCGTGATACCGTATTCATCTCCGCCTCCGCCTCTGCCTTTGTCACCATCGATGCCTGAAAAGAACATGAGCATTTGGAAATGGTGGGTGATAGAGTTTGCCCTTGGAGCCGTCGGGCTAGTGGTTTCGGTTTCGGTGGGAGTGACGGTGTTGAGATGGTGGAGAAAGAGGAAGATAAAAGATACGGAGAAGGAATCCGATTCATCAGTGGCATTGGATACGCTTTGGGTTAGGGAAGATCATAAAATGCCTTGTGCATCAATGATCAGAACACAGCCAGCACTTGAGCATGATTATGCTCCTTGACCCTCGCATTCTTTCCTGAATTCTTAATATCTTCCCATTGTTTTTTGGAATCACTTGCAATTTATTTTACTAAATCTTCCCTCATTGTATCTTTTTTCTTTCTAATTTTATTATAGGTAATTTAGGTCCCAAATGTCGTATCAATTCAATGAAATTAATTCTTAAACGGAGCACAAAAATGTTGATTATGTCTGAATTGAAAATCAATCTTAAAAAGTATCGAATTGTTTATCATTCAATTCAACACAAGCATGAGCATCCAAGGGCAGGTTTTGGTAGGACGGCCGGTGCCTCATGGCCTGTAACATTGATGTATTAAATTATTATAGTTAGTATGATGTTTATGGCTCCAACCATTAGTATTTTAGGGCAAATAACTTTTAAATATTGGATTTATTGTGCCTGCAAAGGCTGGCGGCATCTGAACAATGAATTCCGGCCATTTTTTAGTCATAAATACTTAATTCTTAATTGATATTTACAATTAAATTTAAATTAAAACTCAAAAATTATATTTTTTGTCCAAAATAAAAAGGAGATTAGAGTTTGGACTGCATTGGATTAGCCCATATTTCAAAATAATCTATATAAAATTTTAAGATGAAAAATATACTTCAAGTTAAAAGAAAAAAACAAATTGTATTGAAATTGTCTCACTATATAGTTGTTCAAAGAGACTGAAGTGAATTTTCAATAATTTTGAGTGAGTTTTATAGAAAATTAATTCAATGAGAAGAAAGATTGATAAAATGTAAATATTTTAATATCAATCTTGTCGTGAATGACTATCGGTGATGAACGATGATTGTCAGTTAGTGGCGATCGAAGAAATCCAGTGCCTAAAATTAAACTTTTTTAAAATTTAGTAATGAAATTGATACACCTTTAAAGTTTAGTGCCTAAAACGATATCATTATTAACATCAATAATCATGTCAAAATAACGTCGTTTTATCCACATCATCACAACGATAGAAAGATTTATTCACGTTATTTTTTTACTAATCTATTCACGTTATCTAACCATTATAATTAAAGTCAAAACAAAAATTTTATATCATAATTAAAAAATTTAAAATTTTAATAATACAAATAATACATCACCTAACATTTAGCTATATAAACATTATTACATCTGAAATTTAAAATTATATAATATATTTCACCTAATTTTAATCTATCTTGTTGGGTATTTATACTAACCATCATCTCTAGATATTGAACCTTTAACATGATTAAAATTCTACTAAGAGTTAAAATTTACATTATTCCTCCTTATCGAAATATTTTGTAAATAAGATGGGAAGTCAACAATTTCCTTGTGGTCTACGTCCCACCCAAGGGTTGCTTAGTAAACCAACTTGTTGGACGACGCATCACCTTGTCGTCTGAAATTTTCAATACTCCCCCAAGGACCAAATATTTTGTGCTTTGTTATAATTACTTTTGACAAGCAGGAGTCGTTGTCGTTGGCAGAGTTGCTCTGCCCATTTCCAGGCGGTCTGGTTCATTATTCTTGAAATCCAGGGATCCCATGGTCATGGTATTCCATCATCACCTGAAGTAAGGACCAAAGAGGCTTTCGTTGTTGAATTAATCTTTTTAAACTGTTGTCGTTTTTATCCTTAATTATTGTTGATAAGCATGCATATATACTGTTACCGTGGGTTAGCTTGCAAGTTATCAGTCTTTGCTTTAAGTTATAATCAGAGCATTGTAATGCATGTCCCTGTGGAAACACTTACAAAGTCCTTAAGAAATACTTTAATGAAGGAGCTGAAAGGATTTGATGACCTTACAATGTCGATAGACAACAGTTCTGATGAGAATGCTGAACCCCAACTGTCCCAGAGGTTTGTTAATCTTTTTTGGACGAACTAGTAGTATTATTTAGGAGATTATAGCTATACATTAGCAAACTATTTGTACGATACTGCATGACCAAGTGGACCTTGTCAGTTGATTCGTGGTTGCTCGACCAATTTTTATGATCAAATGGGCAGTGTGAAGACTGAAGGTTCCACTGATGATAGTGATGGGATTACAATTTACAACTGGGGAGAGATCTCATTTCTATCTGTATAACCTATTTCCAACAACTTTTTCTCTTCTTTATAAGTTATTTTAATTGAATAGTGCATTCAAAGAATTATAATTTTCTAAATGCTAAAGTTTATTTTTGTCATTGCATATCATCTGTCAGGTAGATCCAACAAGACGGAAAAGCAGGGAGGGAACACCAACCATTGGTATGATCTTATTCTTCACCATTTTTTGTTGATGTCTAATGGATTTTACCTAAAGCACAACGTTTTCACCAAATTTAGGACTTATCATTTTTACGTATCAATATAAAATCTCATTAGAGAACTGCGGCTCACTTCTCGATACGTGTTTGTGGGTATGTATACTCACAAGTAATGGTCTCGAATTACAAAAGTTTTCTGTGATTTCTTAAGGCAACTTGTGTTAGAAAAATAAAAATGAGATTTAAATCATTGAATGTTGGGACACACTAGTTCACACTTTCATTTGTGGAGGTTTAGGCATACTGATTATGGTCTTTGTCTTAGCAGGTGGCCAAGGGAATAATGAAGCAAGATCTAAACTGGTTACTACGTGGGAGGTGACTGCAACAATTTCTCCTATACAAGTTAGACCTGTACTTTCTCCTGACATGACCAAAGCTTTGGAGCTTAGGAACCCTCACACCATTGAGTGCTAAGTCCAGTCCTACGAGTGTACCTGGCATGGTATAATGCCATCTGAAGTCTAGCTGCAGGTAATTTTGCCCGAATGGACCTTCAGTATATCAGTTCTCTGTATCTTGCTTTCAGAGCTATGTTTTTTAGTTTTCTTGTAATGCTTCGATAAGGAGCTAATGCTTTTGATTACAATGATAGTAAATGCACATTTTAGTGTTCTCTTATTTTCGGTGACGGGTCTTGAGCTGTAGCTAATTTAAACGAAATTTAACAAGACAAACTGAAGTTGAAGCGGGAGAGAAGGAAACAGTCTAATAGAGAATCTGCTAGAAAATCAAGGTTGAGGAAGCTGGTATAAGAAATATATCTTCATTGAGCCTCTTTACCGTATAGGAACTATAACAATGGAACGGTCTGAAACTAATACATTGTATTCTTTTATAGGCCGAGACAGAAGAACTTACTCGTAAAGTCGAATCCTCGACTGCAGAGAATGCAACACAGAGATCCGAAATAAAGCTACTAAGCGAAAAATCCGAGAAACCAAGGTTAGAAAATGCTACATTAGAGGTATGAACGTTTACCCTTTTTATAGTTCATTTCCCTCTCAACTCCATATCTCTTGTAACGACTTTTGCAACACAGGAGGGATTGAAAGAGGAGATTATTATGAATAAGAAACAAGACAGATGGTGAAATGTACGAGAAAAAGTCGAACTCAGGCGCCAAGTTACATCAACTCTCGGGTCCAAGTCCAAGAGCCGATGCTATGGCGGCTTGATGAACAAGGAGGTAAACTAAGGGGTTGTTTGTTTACTTCAGAATGATTAAACGCTGAATGATTTAAATGCTGAATGATTCAGAGGCTCTGTATGAATTAGCTCTGAATGTGACATGTTATTTGATAATAGCTCTGAATCATTCAGAATGTACTTCTGTGCTGAATCATTCAGCATTGTTTTGTTGAATCAGTCAACACTGAATCATTCAGATGTGCAAAACAAACACGTTGAATGTTGAACGATTCAACATTCAGTGTTGAATGGTTCCATTCAGAGCCAAACAAACAACCCCTAAGTTACTTTTTTTTACATTGAATGTGAGGAAACCACATAACTTTGGCATGTAATTTATAATCCAAAACCAAAATAATTAGTAGGGACAGAGTCAGAATTCTAATTCAAGAAATACAAAGTATAACCAACAACAGAAAATAAGATGAGCAAAACCAAAATAAATAAAAAATTGAAGGTCTAAATAGACATTTATCCCTATATATATATTTTTAATAATAAAAAAATTAGGAAGGGCAGTAGCTCCCCAACACCACACATAACTCCATCCCTGATTATTTGTAAACGATAAATCAGTTTTCATATTATTTTTAAATTACAAATAAATAAATTATTTGATTGTAATAAATATATTATTTTAACGTTAAAAGCAAAACGGATGTTCATGTTATTTTATTTATCGATTATAATAATTAAACTATTCAATTTTACTTATTATACACTTAATAACAAAATGATTTGTTTGTAATTTTTTAAAATATAATCTTATTAATAATTAAGTGATATATAATATAATATTAAATCAAGTGTATTTGGAATGCTGTTGAGTAAGTATATGTGCTAAATAGTATTGGAAAAATTATATGAATAATCCTTTTTAAAGGATTTATACAAATAAACAATCATAACAGCTTTCGTACCATATTCGTAAAGTGTAACAGGGCTGATGAGATGACCAAATGATTTTTAAAATCTGAAGAGGGACCTTTTTTTCATTGAAGGAAAATGGCGCAAACGTAATTCAAGCAATGACAACATGATAAGAATAAACACGGATATTAATGTAATGCATTCTTATATATTAAGAGGTATAATGCTAAAATTAGCCCTTAAAGTTTATCAAGTAGTCTTTTTAATCTATATTAGTATGTTTGTAGGTTTTGAATTATTGAGATGATTTTTTGTCACCAGCCCTCATATAATCTATAATTTACAGATATAGTTTTTATATTTTAAGTCAGTCGATTTTTATTTTATAATTTTAAAAATTAACTTTTTAGTCATGATCCAAATAATTTGATTAAATTAGAATGAATTGATATAATTTACATAGAACGTTAGAACTAAACAGTCTTTTAAATGTTAAAAGATACATACATGTATTAGAAGGGATTAAATAAATGTAATTTATTATTTAAATACAATATAAGGATTAACAATAGCCCAGTCTGACGAGCTAAGGCTTGGTTGGCTGCTTTGATTTTGTATTTTTTGCTGGCAGGTCTAAGATTTTGACTCGAAAGCAGGGGAAGTCTTTCGTTTTGTACAGGGTGATTTGGTGATGTCAAACTCAAAATGGACGGCTGGATTTCTCTTCCTGTTAAGATGAGATAAGAACAACACTTATGAAGTCAAAGTTTGAAATTTTAATATGATAAATAAAATAAATTGACAAATTAAAAAATATTATTACTAATGTATAACTAGTGAGAAAAAGTTATTAATGTTTAACCATGAGTTATTTCTTCAATTTTAAATAAAAAAATTATTGAGAAATAATGTAAGAATGTAGATTGAAAGTTATTCACGTCTTTTAATTTAAATAAAGAATTATTTTTATTAATATAAAATAATTATAAAATATATATTTTTAAAAAGATTTTTATATATATTTAAATATGCTTACAAACTACATATTTAAACATAAATTTTTAAGAATAATAATCACCTAAATTATGAAGGAAAAAAAATATTGAATTGACATAATGAGAAAATTTCCAGCGTTTTCAAAATCTTGTAGCTTGACCGTTTGACATGTAATTCTCGTATCTCCATGTCCCTAGATCCTTTCAACACCATATCTTATTGTTGCTTTTATCACCTTTCCAGTTAAGCAATGGTTTCCGGTTATGGCCTTGTATTTTTCCTTCAAATTTTAGTCTATTTAAAATCTATCTCCAATGCCCTTTTTTCCATGCATATGAAAATTGCTTTAATGGGTTTAATTCTTCTACTTTTTAATTCATTCATATAGCCAGTAAGAGAATTTCTTACTGTTCATATCAATTCAATCTTTTAATGAGTTTTTGCCATTTTGAGTGTAAACATTTGTTAATTCTTATTCGAACTCACTCAAGAAGTCTTCTTGTGCTGTGGAAATGACAAGTTTTCTTTATCAGATTTCTTTCTGAATCTGGGGGGTGTTAGGTGTAGATGCATAAAGTTGCCGGATTTTCCACCTTTACCTTTGTGTTTTAGGGTTTCAATGGCGTTCTTTTAGTGGAAACAAATTTTGGGCAAAAAAAACACTGGGAAATTCTTAACTTGGTATTTGAATTTTTTGCTTCTGCAATTCGTGGTTTTCAAAAATGGGACATTATGCAGCAGTGTGGGATCGTAAGGCAGCAACTGAGATTACAAAGGATTGTGATGGGTTCTATAAGGTTCTTCTCAAGAACCCTAGAGGTGCTTCAGCAAAGGTGAGATTTCGCATTTGGTATTGAAATCAATGTCAGCTAATATTTTCATATGTGTTGGTGGAGATTACAGAACAATTTTGTGCTGATTTTGTTTGTTAATAGGTTAGCTTACAAGGAGGACAGGTCACTTCTTGGAGAAATGAACAAGGAGAAGAACTTCTGTTTACTAGTAGCAAAGTAAGCGATTCTAGTTCATCTCTTCGAAAATTATGGCCTTTTTTAGCTAAATTTTGTGATATGGCTGAAGATAAATGCATCATTTCGTGAATTTTAGGCGATCTTTAAGCCTCCGAAAGCGGTGCGAGGAGGAATACATATTTGCTTCCCACGGGTAGTCTGTGTTTTCTCCCTGTCATTTTGTAAATGTAATTATATGGAATATTGACGGTTGCTTGTGGATGTCTTCAATGCTTGTTTAAGTTTGGTAATTGCGGGTCACTCGATCAACATGGATTTGCTAGGAGCAAGATTTGGACGATCGATGACAATCCTCCACCTCTCAATCTGAATGATTCCCATGGTGAATCCTTCATCAACCTATTGCTTAAACCATCCGACGAAGATCTCAAGTGCTGGCCCCACAGGTACGAGCTCCGATGTGTAACTGCTTGCGAAACACTTAGCATGATTCTGTAGCTGTTGACTGCTGGCATTAGTTGTTCTTGTTGTCGATATGTTGCTAACCGAGTTCTCCTGATGCAGTTTTGAGTTTCGATTGAGAGTGTCACTTGCAGCAGATGGAAGTTTGTCATTAACATCACGGATTAGGAATTTCAATGGGAAGCCATTTAGTTTCTCTTTTGCGTATCATACATACCTGTCGGTTTCCGACATAAGGTAAATTGCATTACCTGATCAAATGTAGAAGCTTCTTGTTAGATGTTGTATTAATAAGCTGCGTCCACAGCGAAGTGAGGATAGAAGGGTTGGAGACGATTGACTTCCTCGACAACCTTTGTCAGAAAGCACGTTTTACGGAGCAAGAAGATGCTATAACTTTCGAATCCGAGGTACATGATTTTTCATATTACTTTGAAGTGTCCTATTGTGTACTGTGTGTTTCCGTCTCATTAAAAAGTGGTTACTTTGCAGCAGTTACTTAAAAGAAAAACAATTGAAATGTTCTTCAAACGATCTGACAGGTAGATCGAGTTTATCTTAGTACTCCGAACATAGTTGCTGTACTTGATCATGAAAGGAAACGGACGTATGTCATCCGAAAGGAGGGAGTACCTGATGCAGGTATGATCAAGTATTTCCCGAGGAAATTGCTAGATACAAAAATGACTGGACTAGATAATTTTGTCTTGGTTTGTTTGTATACAGTGGTGTGGAATCCGTGGGAGAAGAAATCAAAAGCAATGGTAGATTTCGGAGACGAGGAGTACAAGCAGATGGTATGCGTTGACGGAGCAGCGATCGAGAAACCCGTGACGTTGAAACCGGGCGAGGAGTGGACAGGGAAGCTGGAACTGTCGGTTGTAGCATCAACTTTCTGTAGCGAGTATTTTGATCTCCAGAACAGTGGGTTTTGATGAATTGAGCCATGTTATTATGGGTTTGTTTAGGACGGTTAGGGAAAGTTGAGCAATGAATCGAGTGAAACTCATAAATTATCTTGTCTGAGAAGATAAATGTAGTGGTAAACAGCCTTTGCTTTTGTGTATTGGAATAAAATTAATGCGACAAAGATGGGAATTCCAGTTGAGAAAATAACTTCAATCTTCGTTTGGTTTTGTTCAGAAAATAAGTTGACAAGAATCGTGGAGAAAAACAAGTCCTGAATGGCTATAAATGCTACTATTTCACTTCTCATTATTTTTTCTAATAATAATTTTTTACTTTTAATTTCTTTATAATCAAAGTATCTATAATCTCATTCATGGAGTCATAAAATTTGAAAAATATCTATAAATCGGGTTAGATTAAGTTCATGTATGAGTTTATTATAATTTATGTTTAAGTTTAATTTGACCTAAAATATGACCTTAGTAAGATAATACTATCTTTTATTTTATACTAAATATTTATAAATACGTCACACATATTCAATTTTTGAATTCCTTTGATTCTTTAGTATCGAAGTATCATTTTTCAAATTTAAATGACACGATAATAGAGAAAAAAGAATAATATATTTTGATTTTATGTTAATTAGATTATAAAGATTATAAATTGATGTTGTTTTCATATAGATTTGCCATTGAAATTTCATGTTTTTGAAAGAGATTTTGAAAAAAATTAAAATTGATAAGAGTGATACAATACAATGTGTGCATGTCGATGTCTTAAGTGATTTGAAAGACATTAGAAAATAACGATTGCTAATACGATTTAAATAAGAGAAGAAAATCCTTAAGGATTCTTTAGAGAAAAAAACAATTATATGAAGAAAAATATTATAAAAAAACATTACATCAAATAAAGTAATTTTTTTTGATAAATTATGCGAATAGTCTCTTTTGTTTAGAATCTAATTGACTTTGATCATTAATTTAAAAATTAAAGATAAATAATCCCTAACGTTATTGGTCCATCCACTTCCGGCCCTTAACGTTATTGGTCCATCTAATTTAATTACTTCCACGTGTCCTCCTCTCCTCCTTTCTATTTTTACAAAACCATACAAAACAAACCCATTAAAATCCTCTTCTCTCCACCTTTGACACACGAACCATGTAAAAGCAAAGCTTTGAGCTTTTCCTCAACAATAAAATCAACCCACTCACCATCTTCCACCTGCGAACGAAAAATCCTAAAAATCAAACAGAGCTTGATTATCAAACATGTAAGTTACCCTATTAATAATTAAAAAGAGCTTGATTATCAAACATGTAAGTTACCCTATTAATAATTAAAAAGAGCTTGATTATCAAACATGCAAGTTACCCTATTAATAATTAAAAAGAGCTTGATTATCAAACATGTAAGTTACCCTATTAATAATTAAAAAGAGCTTGATTATCAAACATGTAAGTTACCCTATTAATAATTAAAAAGAGCTTGATTATCAAACATGTAAGTTACCCTATTAATAATTAACGTTACTTAAAATTTATCATGTTAATATATTTCTCAAATCCACAAGTCCCACCGCAACCAACAAATAGATGAAAGAGTCTTTCTATCCAAATTAAAGGGAGAAAAAGTGAATGATTAATGATAATAAAAGAATAACAATAATTAAATTCCAAAGTAACAATTCACAAATATATTAAAATAATAAAATATAACTTGATTTTTTAGTGTAGTAAAATATTAATTAATAATTTAATTTTTTTGTTGTTTATTAGAAAATTAATAGATTAGCAATTTATATCTTTTTTATTTTTTATTATTAAATTGATACTTTTTTAATGAAATAATTTTTAAGATAACTACTAAAAAAATAAACGAGCTGCTAGCGAACTTATTGAATCGAGTTGAACTTTACTCGATTCAACTCGTTAAAGTCTCGAGTCGAGTTAACCTAAATCGAATTTTTATCGAATTTTGATCAAATTGAGTCCGAACTACTCTGGAGTTGCTCAATTCATTAAGCAACCGACCTTAACTAGCTACTAGTTAACAATTTCCTTGGCTGAGGGTAATTAGTTATGTAGTCCTATAAAATAGCAATTATTGTCAGTTTGACTCTGAAACTCTCCTCTTTATCTCGCACTTAACTCTCCTATAAGGCTAAACTCACGATATAATGTCCTCAAAATAAATAATTCACGAAATAACGTTATCCCAACATTATTTGCTGAAATAGGGCGAAATCAACAGTGTGGCCGTAGGTCGCCATGCCTTCCGGGCGACCTACGACGTGGAACCTTTAAATTTTGCTTTGAAAATATCATTTCTTTTACTTATTCTTCCCCCCATAAAAAGAAAAGGTTCCCCATCTTTGATGTTAAAGTTTTGGATATGAATACAGCAGTGCAAACAGCAGTTACCAACAAGGAGTTGAGAAAGCTGCCTTCAATGGAATCTAATGCCAAGGCCTCCAAGATCGTGAGAGTTCGAGTCACCGATGGCGATGCCACGGATTCTTCTTCTAGCGACAAAACCGAGCACCGAAGAGTGAAAAGGAACTTCAACGAAATCAGAATCGATGATTGTTCCGCCTTCAATCTCACCAAGCAAAGAAACAGCAACAACAATGTTTGTCCAACGCTGTCAAGTACCGAGGTGTTCGAAAAAGGCCGTGGGGAAGATGGGCAACTGAGATCAGAGACCACACGAGTCGAACCAGGGTGTGGCTCGGGACTTACAACGATGCGGAATAAGCTGCGGTGGTTTACGATAGAGTCGCGATTCGAATCAAAGGCCCTAAAGCTCTTACCAACTTCGTAAGACCTCCTTCGACACCAGACATAGAAATGGAAATGATTTCAGAGTATAATTCTGGCCAGGAATGTCAGACTCTTTCCTCGCCTACATCTGTGCTCAGGTTGGCTGAGCTTCAAACCGAGTCGAAAGATAACTCACCGGAGCTTACGGGAAATGAGTGCAACCGAAAAGTACCAAAACAACCCAGTAACTTATCATATGAGTATTTCTTAACAGATGCAGGAGCTTCATTCGATTACTTCGACTATGATAACTCTGCGCCCATATTTTTCGAACAAATTATGTTACCAGAAAGTATTTTGAAACAAGATTGTTCTGACATTTCCATTAAACTCGATGACGATTTTGGTTCCTGTTCCTGGGATGTCGATAATTACTATTAATGTCACTGAAAACATGCCTGGAATGTTTAGATGCTTCCCTGTTGCTGCTGGTCAATGCTTCCCCGTAAGTAATTTAATTTCTACTAGTAGATGTTAGGGGAAGGTTTCAGATTTTTAGTTTGTTTCGTGATGATTATCATTAATAAAACTTTTAACCAATCAAATCTCATGACGAAGCAAATGGAATGAAGGAGTAGAAGAAACAAAACAAGAAAGGATAGTAGGGAACTCAGTTTAACCAATCGAACTCTCAAAAAAAAAAAACAAATGCAAACCATCCATCACCTCAGGAAAAAAAATAAAACAAGTTCATAAATTTATCCGCATGGCAATTTCCATTGCAACCCCGACATAAATGAATCTCTCAATTCCTAACCTAGAGCATTATTCTAAAAGAAGCTGTAGGAGGAAGCGTCTAGTGGGTGGATAAGATATGTGAGCATCAGTGCCACAAGCATCAGCACGTAAGCAATCCCTTGGTCAATTGATGTTCCTGCTCCATGTTAACCAAATCTAATTATTAACAGTCAAAACATCAACATTTTTATCCCAGAAAAGACACATCTCAGAAGAAGACATTACTGAGATAATGTCTTTTTTTGTATGTCTTAAGGCATTTGCAAATGGAAACAAGAAAATACAGAAAATGAAGCAAATAAGAGAGATCTAAAGACCCAAGAAGAGGCTGTGAGGAAGGAAGTTACCATCACTTGTAGGAGAAGGAGCTGGTGCTGTAGATTGGGCCTCGACATAAGGTGAAACAATGGCGAAAGCAAGAGCCAGAATAACCATTACACCCGTTAAAGCTCCTGAAGATATCCCTGCCATTTTTCCTCAACAAATCAGTCTGTAGATTACTAGCCGGCGGGGAATAAGAGAGATACAAGAAAACCCAGAGCCAGAAAAGGAAAGCTTAGGGAGAAAGGGTTGAGAGAAAAGTTGGATTTAAATAGAGAGGTTGAGGCTATTATTGGTTGAATAGATACTACTGTAAGCAGTATGATTGAGGACCTATAAATAAGTTGTTTTGTTGAATTTTTTTAGATTATTTTATTTTGTTGAGGTGTTAATTATAATACAAGTGGTTCTTTTTCAATTTTTCTGTTAAGACAGACCGTTGATGGGCTATTGTTTGATTCAAATGTTGATATTTGATAAAATCAAAGGATTTCATGGGTTTTTTTCCTTCAAATTTTTGTTAACGGATAAATTGGATTGTTTTAATTTGATTCTGATTTTATAAAATTTTAATTTATAATTTATAAATATTGAAGATTAAATTTATTAAAAAAATAAAACTATAACTAATATTATGTGTAAATTTTAAATTTATTATTATATCAATTGAAGTCCTCTAAAATTGACATAAAACATTAAATCCTAATTATTTTATTGTTTTCTTAAATTAATGAGATTTTAAAATTAAGAAGACCTGAAAGTTTTTTTTACCAGTAGAGAAATTGCAATACAACTTTTTTACTTGACCTTTTTTTAACTATTATTTTTGGCCGTTGGTACCTACCTTCATTATCAACTTCGCTGATTGGGGAGGATAAAATTTTAAAACTCAAATTTGAAGAAAGAAATGATTTATTTATAAATAATTGGATTAATAAATTATTAATATATGTAATTATAACAGAGTGGCTGTGGGCTCAAATTCTCCTGTTGGTCCACGATTCTGTGAGCTCTATTTGATTGATGTCTGACGTTAACTACTCTCTTCAACGTTTGCCGCTTTGCCCAGTAAACTTTATATTTAGCCATTTGAATTCATTTAAGACAACACGACGACGACAAATGATGAACTGTAGTAGACCAAATGCAAATCATTTTTTTGGTCAAAGACCGACCTTCATTCTCTGCTTAATTCGTGTCTTACACGTACAAATCTCAGAAAACTAATGTGCAGACCATGCCTTATTTTTCTCAAAATAATAACAAAAGCTACCACAGAACGTGCCTCAGATTACACACATGCAATAAACTAATTCCTGGTATTTAGACTTGAGAGCATTAGAGAAGACACGAATAAAGAAAACACAACAAATATTCAAGCGGAAAATTATTTAACATATAGACTACAATTTTAGGCCTCATAAGTATGCCTATTTGAATATTATCTTAAATGAGAAACTCAGAACGCTCCTAATATTATTCGTGTCTTCACTGTTCTCATTTACATCAAATACAAAAACAACACAGCCTTTTTTTTTTACAATCCACTCTCCAGAACGCTCCTAATATTAATGTGGTATCCTGAAAGAAACAAATTCCAAGCAGGTGACCTTTATCATTTAATTTTAGGAAAAGTAAAACAGAAGTGCATGGAATGCTACGGAGACACAGTTTGCACTAACACACACAAGATAGAACCAGTGAAGTTACAAGGGCATTAAGGGCTTCCTCAATAGAGAACATTAAACCCTACGACAATGACAATGACAATGACTGGGTTCTCAAGCACGTGTTCACGTCTCACTAACTCCAACATAAGTAACACCGTACAACTCAACAACTTATAGTATTACTATTGCAACAGAGATAAAGTATCTTTAACAACATGAAAGGCAGACTCTTGACTGGAGCAATCTCCCAAAACAGTTAGCAACCTGAAATAATCTAAATGTTAAAACGGTTTCCTCTTACTTTTCAACATAAATAACTGTGAATCAACCTTAACCTTACAGTCCCTACCTGAGAGGAAACACAATTTCACTCACACTTCCAAATTCGGATCCAGTGTTCCCGAGGCATTTCCTTCTCCGGTTAAATTATGTCCAGGATCCTGCATACAGAGTTGTTAACAGTGACAACCATACGGTGCTCAAAATTTGAAAAGTTGGGACTAGCAAGGCACATACCTCCATTCCCCATCTGATATAATCTGGTGATTCACAAGCTTTGTACTCATCAACCAAACTTTCAATTATATCCCTTGCTTCATCAAACTCTGAAAGATCATTGTCCTGGTCACGTTGGCAAATAGATTAGGATAAAATGTTATTATAATGCAATTGCTTTTGCATCCGAATGGGAAATATTATTTGATTTTGGAAGCAAAATAACATGTAGCACAACAAACAGACAGCACTAGATATTTTATTCATGGAATTCAGATCTTTTAACCAATCTATACAATTAACACAAGTCTCTAGGCGCATGTAAATAGACAGGTTAGCAACTTACATGTATATGCATAAAACACATGCATAAAATATTTCATAGGTTGATAACAAGACAAACAAAAGGGGCAGAAGTCATAAATAAGAAGCTCGAACAGAAATAAAACCATGGAAGCCAGAAATAAGGTGGTAACTCACTGCAAACATTGGGAACTTCCGATAATTGTCGAGAAATGCTTGCTTCTTTCTCAACTTCTCATACTGGCTCAAACATTTACTGAAGAGGTGTCGGATACTGGTGTGACTTGCTAGCATAAGACCACTCACCTGAACCATTATCATTAAATTCAGACCAAATATTGCAAATTATTGTATAATACAACAAAATAAGCAATCAGATCTCAAAAGACAAGAACTAGAGTTGTACCCTATGGGCAGTCTGGACATATGGGGACTTTCTAGAAAGAGCAACCTACAAAAGCACCAAAAGATCAAACATATGATATTAGTCCAGATATCATAAGAAAGTAGAATTAACCAAAGCGAGTGGAACTGCTTCAACTATCAAGATACCTGAATACTTGCAGGGCCCCACTCAATAAAATTTACAAGCTTTCTTTCACGAATCCTCTGTAGACTTTCATGCACCTGATAAAAGACGAGAAATTATTTTAGCAGCTTAAACCAGTAAGATGATACTAAACTATAATAAAACATGTCAAATGCCCAATATAACTTTGAAAGGTAAAGCTGCCGAACCATAATAAAAATTTTAGGGCAGTCAACGGAAGAGCAAGATGTTTCATAATCTCTCGGTAAAGAAAAAATACATGCATTCACAAGCAAACCTTAGAACTACTACCAACTTTTTATAACAAGTTCCACTTCTTTAACCAAAGATATACTAAAACTGCTAAGGAATGCAAATGTTATTATAATGGCCAAAGTCAATGGAAAAGTAATTTTCTTATACCAAATTTAACTGTGAGAGTTAATATATATATATTTCCTGCAAACTATATAAGCATAATCTACAATACCTGTGTAGGATCTACTTCTCCCTGAATAATATTCAGTATAGAAATATACTTTGCTTGACTAGCTTCTTTTGTACGTGCATAAGAGGAAACCATGATATTTTTTTACTGCAAAAAATCTTATGGTCAGAAAAATGCAATCTGTTTTGCAAAGAAAAGACAACTTACACATCTTACCTGGAGAAGTCTTCTCATAACATCAAGGACAGTAGTCTTGCGTATCACATTAGCCTGCCAAGAAGAGAAACAGTGGCATCATATCGCACCAAAATTTCTTACAGAATATGACTAGACTAAAAACATTACTATACAGTGATGTTAAACTCTGAAAAAGCAATATGACAAAAATAAAAGTTATAGTCAAATCTTGCTGAACTTCTTGCTTTGAAGTATGGTTTAGACATGTATTCGCTTCGATCAAGGATTATTCGCTGCCATTAATTGTGGAGTGTGATAGCAAATTAGTGGTGGATTGGGTATTGAACGTAGGTAAATGTCCAGCTTGCTTCGAAGGTGTTGTGGGAGATATATCAAAGATGATTGTGTATAACAAGGTGATACTCCGACATATTTCTCGGGTCTGCAACATTGAGGCCGACTCCCTAGCTAAACAAGGAATCGGATAAATGGGAGCTATTTGTTGTTTTGGTTAGCAGTGTTGAGGACTTTGTGTAGTGATGGATTACTTGTTTTGTACTTATCGTTTCTCCTGTACTTCGGAACCTCTTTTCAAATTTTATTAATAAAGTTGAGGCACTCTTTTCCTCCCTTCACTATCAGGATTTTCCTGGTATGAAGGGTTTTTTTAATGAGGTCTACTCTCTTATAAAAAAATAAGTTACAGTCGAATCATCAGTTTTACAAACTAGATAATATGAGAAATGAACGCACCTGGCGCTCCACTGTAAGTGGTGTGTAACCAGTCATAAGAAAATGACATCTTGGTGTTGGAATTAAAGAGGCAAGAAGACCAACCAAATCATTGTTCATGTACCCTGGGTACCGCAATGTAGTTGTGCTTGCAGACATCACAGTGGAGACCAAAGAATTTGTTTGAGTAAATGTAGGATTAGATAGATGTAAACGCTCCACAGCAATTCTATTCAAGAACAACAACACAATCAGCATTTATAGTTAGTCGCTTGAGAGTCAAAAGTGAGTTGTAGGGCTGGACCACCACATCACTCGTCTCCATCTGATTAGGAAATACACTATATGTCTGGACCAGCTTCTTGCTGTAGCGATCATTCAGAGCCTCCAACAGATAGGAGCCCATACCTTCATTGTAGAATGAAAACAATCAAGTTGTAACCAAACCAAAGTCTTCAAGAAATTTTCACTAGCTTATGATGAATATACTACTGCCTATGGTCCTAATTTTAGCAGCCAAATCAAGCAAACATATAAACAAAAAAAGAGAGAAAAAAAAGGAAGCTTTAAACCATCAATTAAAAATCCTAGATAGGCCAAAAGAGATAAATGAAAAAGAAAAAGAAAAAGATGAAGATAACAAGAGGAAACCTGAGCCTGTCCCTCCGGCAATCGAATGGCATAAAACAAAACCCTCAAGACTATCACTTCCATCAGCTTCTCTGTCAATCATGTCCATTATATCCTCTTCAACACCCTTTCCCTGTATCAAAATCAAGAAATAAGGAACTGGATTTAGATAAAAGATTATTGATTGAAAAGAAAACAATCATATAACACATATGTCATGTCACATCTTTACATAGGAATTTGCAATATACTTATCTATATACCAAGAAAAACATGAAGACAGAATGAAAAAGAAAATGCTGCTGATCTCAATATTTCATGTAACCATTTATCTATTCTGCTGTAAATAATAATTACTGTTAGTAGGAAAAAATCCACCACAATTTTCCTAACATGTTAAAATAATGTGCAGAACCCCTGCCTACAAATTCTCTGACCGTTGCTTAAACACACACTATAATGATGACTCAATAGAGATGGGAAACAAAGGTTAAAAAAATACTTGAATATAAGCACCAAAAGTGTAAAGGTCCAAGCATCAATAAACTTTATATATTAATTGAACATTACTAAAGTAGAAGAAAATCGAAAGCAAAAGAAAATACAAGTGAAACTACCTGATGATATCCACTGGCCCAGTTGTTTCCAGCACCTCCACCATGATCAGCAACAAAGATGTTCTCGTGATTGTAGAGATTTCGATATTCGCCATTTTGAATTCCATTAATCACTCTAGGTTCCAAATCTATGAGTAAAGCCCGTGGTATATAATGCTGATCATCAGCTTGGTAGAAAAAGACACCCTTCCTATCACCTCCCTGCATCAACCGTGCTGAGCAAATTAAAACACTTGAGAATTGAGATATTGATGTTTAACTCGCTCGAACTGAGAGACTCACTGCATATTCCTTTACGTCTCACATAAAATTATCTCGATATCAATAAATTATGGGGCAATCTACGCCTAATGAAACTTCAAGAACTCATCCGACAGCTCAATTAACAAGTATTGTGTTTCAAATGCATCACAGCCATTGTATCCTTAATAAATCTACCAAAAAAAAAATCAAAATGAGCTTTCATACTTACCCGGTAAGTGAAGCTCTAAACAAGAAATGCTAATAACAATTACAGTTATAAGAGAAAACTCAAAAAGAAGAAGAGAACCTGAGTAGCGAAATCTTCAAGAATGCCTTCTTTGCTGATGCCATGTTCGAGGCAGAGCTGTTTCCAGAACTCCATTCCGATCTGGTTCCCGCATTGTCCCACCTGTAGTGTGATTATTTCTCTCGGCATTTTTTCCTCCGCTCCTTTCTACTGAAACTAGGGTTTGGATCGAAAGCGGAAATATGTGTTTGGCGCCAGAAGCTTAAAATAAAAGGGAAAATATGAGGGATTTCTTCTTTTTTTAAAAAGAAAGAAAGAAAGAAAGTGTTTGGCTGCCAGCAGTGCAATTCTTTCTGGCTGTTATATAATAGGTATACTAGTGACTATAAATGCTGAGCCTACTAACCGCTTGATTTCTATGTATTTATTGTTGTATCTCTTAATAATTTTATCTTCATAATTAGAACAAATACCCATATTATTAAAATAAACATATTTAATATTATTTGAATTGGTATCGTATTATTACAATAATTCAAAAAGTATCTATTAAGTTTAATTCAATTAGTATTGTCATCAGTGCAACATATAAGAACTCGTAAGACCGAATATGGTTAAATGCTGAATTTCAATACAACAAATCAAACAAAATTCATTTAATACATATCTTCTTGAATCGATTCATTGTGGCGACCACTGTTTAATGCATATGTTAACATCCAAAACAACCGAGTAGACTTGTAAACGAAACAAAAGTTATATACATAAAAACACGAACCACTAATGGTACTTTGATTTCCACCATAGTTAGCGGTAGATGAAATACCAAAACAATATAAGCCAGAGATTCCTGTTGCGTTTTGGAATGACGATGCCAGTTTTCTCGGCTTGCTATCCCCGTGTTTAATAACTGAATCTGCGATTCAGTTCATGGCCATTTCGTTTTCAATCTCTCTCGTCGTAGAAGGAAAGGCTATCCCATAAGATCGAATATGGCCATTTTGACAAGGCTCTCTGGATCTGATTTTAATTGTCGACGGCATGTCTACAAGCATATTCGGAGCAAAGTACATATGTAGTGACATCATACAAATAATGATCCCCAAGAAAAGCTGCAAGAATGCTATGAACAAAAATAAATGATCCAAGGTTAGAAAATTGCAAAGCAAAACTGGGCTGCACCGCTGCTGGGGGAGCCGTATGTTTTTGGATGTTTCAGGAACTATATAGAATGATTAAAACACAGAGGATAATAAATGGATTTTTGCAACAAGTTTATAAAATATATTCTGAATTACATGTGTGTTTGCATGTATGATAACATTTTTCATTAACCATGATGGTAAACATCCAGATTCGGAACACTATCACACTTGGACCAATGTTTGTATGTGCACTTCACACAGAGAGAACATTTAAATATTTTTTCATTAACCATGAAAATCAAAGCCCAACAGAAAATAAATTTAAGTCCTACATCCAGGCTGGAACACTATATTAAAATAACACAGATATAAAATTAAAGGCTGGATATCTTGTTCAGAGTTCAGATTACAGCTAGGAAGCCTACCTGAAGTGTTAGATTGAGACTGAAGAGGAGCACGGATAGAATCATTGTTAATAGCATGGCCATCGATGTGGAATACACCTAAAAGAATAAGTGAAAACAAATAGTTGTTAAAAAAATTAGGATGGGGGTAGAATTTAACATCCAAAATTTCAATAATCATAAGCAGTTAAGAAATTTTAGAAACATAAAACATATCAAGGATAAATCAACAAGTTCAAACATAAAAACACAAGATCTATGATGAAATGGCAATTACCTAATGCACACTTAAATTTAAGCAGAATCAAGGATAGCGAGAAAGTGGGTACCTGACTATATTGTCAGCATATTTCATTAACCATGAAACCAGCAGCCCGGTAGAACTTAGATTTAGCACAACCATCCAAGTTGTGATTCTGTACCCATTAAACAGCCGTTGCCACCAAGGTCCTTTCTCAAATCCACCCCTAAAATCATCCATTACCAGCTGTGCCATATTGAAGATTGTACCAAACCTGGAAGAGGGAGTCAAATCAGAATAAATCAACCAATGATCATATCAATCACTTTAAATGGCTTGAACTTTGTATTATATAGATTCTGACCATATAATAACAAAAACAAGATAGGTAAAAAAATGAGTTTTTATACTTGTAAAAGTATTTTCTGCAACTAACATGGGAAAACATTTTGAAAAAAATTAAAAGGGAACCTACATGTATAACTGTATATTCTGCCAGCATAAACTGTCATTGTTCTTCTTCATCAGGAACTCTGTATAAACACCAGCCAATGCTGAAAGACAAGCAGACAAAATTCCTAGCATGTATCCTTGAATTGGTGCTGAGAAGAGGGAGTCGCATGAAGCCTCTCCGCATCCTTTTTACCTTGATAAGAAGAAGATGAATTTGAACTATATACTTCACTAAATTGTTAACAGAAAAGAGTTTGTAACAAGAGAAAACTTTAAAAATTTCTCAGAGATAGACTTCTTCAAGAGCATATGTGATTGGTCCTAATGAGATATAACAGCTTCCTACAAAGAAATATTGCATTCCTAACTAGTTGTTGCTCCTCACCTTTCCTTCCAACCCTCCCTCCGTTTTCTTCCTTTCCTATAACGTTCAGAATGCAACAAAATTTACAAAGACTTCTTCAAGAGCATATGTGATTGGTCCTAATGAGATATAACAGCTTCCTACAAAGAAATATTGCACTCCTAACTACCTTTCCTTCTAACCCTCCCTCCGTTTTTTTCCTTTCCTATAACTTTCAGAATGCAACAAAATTTACAAAGACTTTATTCACTTTACTAGTTGTAAAGAAGATTATCATATTAACTATTTCATCCAACTTATTTAATATGTAATTTCTCCATATTTATTCCAAATCTAGCAAACCATTGACTGATTCCTATCATGGCGTGCAATTTTTGACAGATAATTTTCTAACAGCCAAGAAATATTGATATGGCATCAAAGTGTAACTACCACTAGTATTCTGGTACAATAACTGGTTCTGGCATCTTAACTAGCCATAAACTTTTCTTGCATAAAAAATCAATGTAGCACAAATCACAGTACAAAAACATAAATGGTTTGGTTCGGAATGGGGAGTACCTGACTCGTGGTCGTTCCAACAGCCAATAAAACGATAGCCATCCACTGTAGATTAGAGAGCTTCTTCTTAAGAAACAACCTAAATCAATAAACAACAGCATCTTCCAATTCATGAGAATAACATTGACACCAAATCCAGCTATGCACATAAAAAAAGAGGTCAAAATTCAGAAAGAAATTTAGAGTAGCACACCTAAACAAAATTCCAGTTGTGACAATTTTCAAATTACCCATTATCTGATACGTCGACGCATCGACATATATAAGAGTAGAAATTTTGACATTAATATGGATTAAGTAAATGATGGAAGGAATGGGGAACAATCGAACAGTCCTCCAATCCGTTGTTACTTTCGGCGGAGGCGATTTCTTACTGTCTCTCCATAGAAAAACACTTGATACCATAAGCTGTAACAAAAAAGAAATTTATATAAAAAAAACATTTCAATTTTAGATCTAAATTAAGGAAGTTTAGTGGAGATTTCACGAAAAAATACCTTAAAAACCTCGGCAAGGAAAGGGATGGTGGTGTAATCGTATTTATATTTGCCATTGGTTTGCGATAGATTTGTTAAGATCCCCTGCAAAATCATAAGAATGAATATAGATCTAATCATAATTTCAGGGCTTGAGGTAAATAATAAAAAAAGACCTGAGAACTGGTGAGGACGGTGAGAAGAGAAGCTACTAAGCACCGCTTCATTTCCACTTCTTCCAAACCGCAAGGGTGTACGCAGCAGAACCACTGTCAGCTCAGAAATTAAAAAACGTCGTCGCATTTTCCCAATATTGTTTTAATATATGTTACGTAAGAAACGAATCGTTTTTCATCCCCAAGCCGATCAAAGCTCAGAAATTTTGCTTTTCATTTGGCATAACAATTCAGTTATGACTTGTTGTGGTTAATTTTTAATTGCAATGGTCTAATTATGCCCCTAGTCCTTGCTTTCAGTAATTTAATCTGATCTCTCTATAATTTGACTATGAGCTATCAATTGAATTTTAATTTTTAAATCATGTGCTTAAATATTAAAATGTCAGATATTCAAATTAAACCGAAGAAACTGTACAGATTTTAAAGACCGGAATTGCAAAGGGACCGGGAGAGCAACTAAACCCAAGTTTATTGATAGCTGTATAAGAATTCGTCAGAAATGAAGGCAAGCATAACAGTATCCTTAAGTGCTTGTTTATTAACTAGTAAAGTTGAATTTCACTAGCATACATTAAAACCTGAACCAAACAAGTCGTTGATATAAACTATTCTGCTGAACCACAGAAACAACAGAATTTATATCGCACAGAAGGCTACGAAATTGCTTTCTCGACTTCTATGCAGACGCAGGCAAATGCGTTATTCGCAATGTTCCTTCATCCTTATTGACACGGCGCATGAAGGAAGAGCAGAAAGCTACAGTGTTCACAAGAAATTACAGACATGCATGTGTCACAAACCAGCCAGTACAAATCTCCGTGACACGAGCTCATACAAGTTCCTAATGCTCATTTATGAGAGTTATAAAAGGAAAAAAAAAGGATAAAGAAAACCATCCCGTCTTCGCCTTGTATCTATTCCCTTGCATACAAAAAATGGTACACACCTCAGAAGCATGTATGCTGAATTGACACCATTTCAGTCTGAGATTCTAACTTCAACCCCTAAAACGTCCTTCACCACTTCATATGACACGAATGCAATAGCTATTGACGGCACGACCTGGGGAAAAAAGGAAAAGGAATAAACAATTAAATATTGACCTTTGAAGGACAATATATATTGGTGATAAGACATGCAAATATCCCATTCTAGAATCTGAGGAAAATAAAGGTCATCTGCTATGGTTAATGCAAAAGCTTAATGGGGCAACTTTAAAGGACATTTACAAGATAAAATCTAATGTATCCAGCAGGCGTGCATATTTAATACTAGTAGTCTTGCTTTTAACTACGTGCCAGTCTTGCCTACATCCATGCATAAACTCATCAAAGATACACGAGGAACCTTATTTTTTGTTAGGTGAAGAATACTAAAGATTAAAGATCAAAACAATCCCCATGCAATCTCTTTCAAAGCCATCTCAATCCAAACTACGATTTCTTTCCAGAGCATAAATTGAAAATGTTAGTCCAGCATTTATAAACAAGTAAATGTCGATGAATCAGAAGGCACTAACCTTAACAGAATTAGGGACCAGACCCTTGTATAATGCCCCAAAGCCCTCATGCCTAACTGTTTTCCTGAATGCATCAATCATGCCAGTATACTCAAGGGAGGCCTTGCTCCTCCCCTCACCAGTTACAACAGAGGCTGCATCTTTCCATCCTACCATTTGCATTCTTCTGCGGATCACATCAAGAGGGTAAGAAACAGTTTGGCCAACAGTTCCAGCAGCAGCCCCACAAGCAAGCCTGGTCGTCACACTCAACTCAGAGTCTTCAACCAATCCAAATGGTTTAGTTTTGATTAACCAATCTTTTAGAGATTCATACACAGCAAAGTTCAACCCCACATATGGTATCTGCAAACACAAGAAGAATTCAAATCAACATACAACAAAAAAAGTTAACAATTCTCTTTGTCAAGTTAAATGATTAATTGCCAACAAATAACTCGGTGATCACTTTTGACCATCCAAAATGGGGATATAAACATGACACATAATTTGCAGGAACATGATGGAGACAACTAAAGACAGAGAAGCTTAATGTCGTAAAAGATAAAAATAACTGCAGAAAGCTCCCTAACAAAATTTCCCAGAAAGTGAAAATGGGGAGAAGCTTATTTTTAGATGTGTAGATCTCATAATTATGTGACCGGTGACCCATAGAAAGAAGGAGGCTTCACCCCTCCCCGTTTCTTTCTCTTTAACAACCTTATGTTATTCCAAGAAGGTATGCACTTCTCACACCCATAACATTAAAAAAACAGTTAACAATAGACATTCGGTCGAAGACCCTCTTCTGTGCAGGCATTATTTCCTCTCTTTCTTAACTACATATTTATATATGATTTGGCTACATAATCCCCATCCTGTAAACAGCTCAGTTGTAGCTCCCTTATGCTATAAAGTAAGTATTTTAACACCCTAGGAAAAAAGGCAGGCTTCTATCAATACCAAAAATATTCTGCACACAAATTAACATTTTGGATCCAGGATCTGAACAATCAACATTTTTAGTCTTAATGGTTGCAAAAAGAAATGGCAGTCATCTATTTGACTTGAAAGTAAGAGAGACACAAGCAAGCTACCATTAAAAACATCATATAGAAGAACTAAGTGACTCACAACTCCAATGATTGAAGGAAGCCAACCCTTGTACAATGCTCGTGAGCCTTCTTCCCTCAACACAGTTGACAGAGCATGGAACATTCCCCTATACCGATAAGGAGACCTCTCTGTCTGCAGCAGACACAACTAAAAGATTAAATGCCCATTTAACCATACTACAAGGAACAATTCCTGATATCACAGAATTAAGATGCAGAAGCTTAAAATGAATCAATATTTGTATTGAAGAATTAAAATATTTTTCAATTCTTCTTCTTACACAAAAATCAATTAATAAAATTATTTTAAAGTTTATCATTTATTACAAAGTATTCCCTTCTGAAGCTTCATCTTGATAAAACCAGCAAGTTAAACATCACGCACTGATCAAGTAAATGATATTTAAGGCAATACCTGTACAGTGAGCCTGCCTCGTACCAAGTCCATTGGGTAAGTTGCAGACATGGCAATTATTCCAGCACATGCTCCAGCTCCAAGGCGTAAAAGGGGAGTGAGTTGAGCATCTTCTGCAGAATTAACAGCAATAAAGGGAGAAGGCCTTATATGAGCTTTCAAGATTTAAAGACATCTTGATATAAATTTCATGACAGATATCAAACAAGATAACATCAGTATAGAGCATTCTATGAATGCAGTCCTTCCTAATATTAATGACATATTGATATAAATTTCATGGCAGACGTCAAACATGATAACATAAGTATAGAGCATTCTATGAATGCTTATGCAGTCCTTCCTAATATTAATGTACTTGTTTAGCATGATTTATCAATGTAATATCAACTTCCACAAAATATCCAAAACCTGATGGTTTTATATAACTATTATTAAACCAACTAAATTCTAGATGCGTACAATGTAATGGAAGATGCAAAGATGTGATGATTGCTCAGAAAAAGGATGATCACAATATTAGTCATACTCCTACCATTGCCAGTATGCTGTTGATACAGATATAGGATTCCCCTGTCAAAAACAATTACAAGGAACAATTAGCCTAAAGAAATAGACTCATTTCCTTCAATTCAAACTTGAAAATGTATGGTAAGCTGCGCAAAATAAAGAAAGCTTTACACACCCAAACAACCTTAAGGCGGATAAATTGTAGTAGCATAACCAAATACATTAATGCTTTAGATTGATCAATGATATTGTGGTCTCTGGGAACTAAGTAAACAATAGTGTCAAAGACAATAACCAGTTTCAATATGATAAATAGACTAGAGCTTACTCCTTAGCAATACAAAGAGAGTTGACAAGAAAATCAAATTAGTCAACCAATAGAAAAATAAATAACCAGTTAAACTAAACAGAGTTTAAGAATCTTACATTGAAGCTTGCTCGTAGCTGAAGAACTTGACCGCAGAGTTTGGAACAATGCGTGCACAATTAGCACCGTTGCCTTTGAATAATCCACGAAAACCTTCTGTTCTCCAAATGTACTTCAAGCCTTGAATTGTTCCATTGTATTTTATATTATGTGAATTCTGAACCTGCAATTTGTTTTTTCAAAAGAGGTAAATTAATTCAGAAATTTAGTTCTCTATTTTTCTTAATCTAGATCAGATGCACGGAAAATATATGAACCTGAAGTAAGATTTTCAAACGTTCCAAAGGAGCAACGGCAGTTCGTGACCTGCAACACATAAATGATAAAAGTAAAAGATCCATTTTCAGTTCTTTTACCTATAAAAGTTGAGAAATTAAATGTTTCCGGAAACGATTTCCTCAACACAAACAAAGACTCCATGGAGTGAAAAGGATACAGGGGAAGAGAGAGAACTTACACTGCACCGGCGACGCCGCCAGCAACGAGAGACTTGCAGATGCTAATAATAGCATATCTAGGAGCTTTAACTCCCTCTCTCGCGAGCTTCGCTTCCTCAGCTAGATTCACGATCGTCGATACAGCCGATTCAGGAGTCTTCACATCCTCCGAAGCCATCGAAAACCAAACCCGGCAAAAAATATATAATATATTTAAATTCCTTCTCTCGCCGAAAAAACGTAGGAGGTGTTTGCCGGTAGTTCGGGGGAAGCTCGAACCTTCCGGAAGGATTATCCGGCGACCGGTAGTGCCCGATCTCCGAGGTGATTATTATTGTAGTCAAAAGAGATTCCGCATTTCTCTCTTGCCCTTTTTCTTAGTTTTTGTGTTGGAAATTAGAATGGTTGTTGAAAGAAGCGTAGTGGTGACGACTGGTTTTGGGAGCCTGAGAAAGTGACACCTCGACTATTTAAGGGCGTGTGAGTTGTTGCTTTTACAGCGCGTGGATATGGATAAGTTTTCTCTGTTGAAGGAAAAGTACCTGTTGGTGGTCACGTTTATCTTGGTGTAATATTCTTATATGGTATAAACATTAATGTATATTAAGATTTTTTTAAATTATAAATTAAATAAGTAATTTAATTAGATGATTGTATTTATACCTATTTAATACAAATATTATATTAAAATGAAATATTATAACTGAAACTATTACATGATTTAAACTAAACATCTCTAAATATGATGTTTAGCAATGTATATGAAAGAACAATATGTTAGTTCCTTTAAAACAAATAGGTAACAAAAATTCAAAATTGGCAAGAGAAGCGATAATTGAATTTTGGGTCCTTAATTTTTCTATTTAATTCATCAAACTTTTTATAAAAGTATTGCTAATGTTATATTTTTTTTATCATTAAACATTGAAAAAATAATGATGATACGAACTCATTAAGTGACCTTAGTAGTTAAAGAGCGTGTTATTCTCTTTATAAGGTATTTGGATTCGAGCAACTGTATCTATAAGGTGTGTGTTATTAATGGTTAATAAAGATTATGAACACATATTATCTTATAATCATCTCAGACTATTAAAAAAAACAATGGTTATATTAATATAATTTTTTATTTTATTTTATCTCTATTTATTAATAATATATATTATTATTTTTTTGGACAAATAAAATAAAACCCATGCCACCACCTTATTAAATAAAAAAATCAAAATCTAGGAAGTGAATGACTATTAACAAGTCTCCACCTTAACCACTCGGCTATGCCAAAAGTCTATTAATATTCCACCAAAATTTATATTTAGTCATTAAATTATTAATCAAAATTCATCTTTTTCGCTATTTGTAATTGTATTTGTAATAACATTCTGTGACAGTAACGATAAACAACAGTTGAGGAACATGAACTACTATTACATAGATTGTTCAACTGATGACAAGAAAAGAGAGTTGTTTCTTTAGATGTCTTCAAGCTTTGATTATTGGTTTTAGCTATTACATGAACTGCAATTTGTGAAAGAGTTAATATTCCTAGCTTGAAAACATCCTCAGAAATAACTCTTCTATGAGAATAATAATTCATGCAATTTAATCAAAACTAACAATTTGCGTTAAAAACTTCTTAAAAAACAACTCTTTCTTCTCTCATTAATATGACAACCTCTATGATTGCCATGCCTTGTACATCACCACCAACGTTGAATATATGTTCCTTAACTGGTCTTTACGATTATTGTTACAAAACACGATAAAAAAATACAATAATAACAAATGAAAATGAAATTTAGTATTGCCATGTAAGCTGTTAATAAGGAAGAGAAAATGATGTGAAAAATGAAATTCATTGATTTTTTTAATGTTCGTTGACTAAAATAAGAAAAGACTTCATATTAGTAACACTTTTATTTAAATATAATAATTTAATGATTAAAACAAAATAAACAGTAATAGATTGAAGACTAATGATGCATTTCACCCTTGAACTTCATAAAAACAACACATGTTTTATTTTAATGTCTTATATAAAATATTGAGTAAAGTATACAAGTAGTTTCATGTATGGTATTGTTTTGTTGAGTTCAGTGACTATTGAAAGTTATAAAATTGTTATCAGATTATACGGTGTTGCTTTGTTAAGTCATCCGACTAAAAAAAATACAAAATAGTCACTCGACTATTTATATGTTCTAAATTCGTAATTTTTTTTAAAAATTTTGATGGTCTCTGAGTCATATATTATTTTGCTGACATGGATATGATAAACTATTATCTCATAATTGTTTCAATTTTATAATCATATGATATTTTGAGATCAAATTTTATCATATCCAGTTAGTAAATTAGTGTCACGTTAAGATTATTGTCAAATTTTTAACAAAAAAAACATGAGTATGGAACATATGAATAGTCAATGACCATTTTATAACTTTTAATAGTCAATATTTAATAAAGCAACAGCCTTTAATTAAGAGATCATTTCGTAACTTTCAATAGTTAAGGATTCAATAAAATAATATCCAATATTAGGGACCATTTGTATATTTTAACTAAAACATTTTAAACGTAAAGAAGGGTTGTGTGATCTCTACTCGCGATCGAGACAGATTTCGTAGCGGTTGCTTTGTTTCCTACATTCAGTGTTTGTCAGAATGCGGAAACCTGGAGAATTAATTTGATGACGACATGGCATTGCTCAGTTTACACGTCTTGGGCCATAACTGTGGCCCACCCTATAAAAATATTAATATCTTAAATTATTATTTAATATTTGATTAAACTACCTGATTAATTATTTTTATTTAACTTCTATACAAGTACGAACCGACTTTGGTATTTGAAATTTTGTGTTCGAACACCAGAAATATAATATTTGAACATGTATTATATTTGTACTTACTCTAGATTACTCCAAAAAAATATACAATTTTCTCTCAAATTCAAAATAATAATAATAATTGATTACTTTTATTTTTATTTCGTTAAGATGTGATTATGTTCGATTTTATTAAATTAAGATGTCGTCGTTTATCTTATTGACTTTTAAATGTTTAACCGCTGAAATTTTTACTTCTTTTAAGGAGTAAATTAAATAAAAGTGATCACATATTAATTAAATAAAAACAAAAGTGATACTCCAGTTAATATTTTTATATATGGAATTATAATTGTGCAAGTATTCTTTTTAATAATCAGGGTTGATTATAAGGTAATATTTGTTTAAATTTTTTTCAATCGGTAATAATATATATACATTCTACCGACATAACTTGATGAGATTAACTATATAAATAATTTTAAGTATATTTAAAAAAAGAAAAATAAACAATATATTTATGATCATGTTTTAATATTTATTGATATAAAAATATCATTAACAATAGGAATGGAAATAATATTTTGTGTGTGATAAAGAATATATTTAGTTGCCACTTCGTTATTATTAGTCAATTAAGTTACTTGACACTTCATCTCCATTTTTGTTGACAAAGTTTTGTTTTTTTTCTTCTGCCGAGGTAACATAATTCATTATAGTCCTACTTGTTTTAGTAAGGTTTAATCTTCAATTAAAAGGTTACTTAAAATCACAATAAAATATATAAAGTAAATAATATTCATGATTTAATCTAAAATATTATATTTAAATTAAATTTATCGTAATTTAAAATTTATATAACATTTTAAGTTGTAACAAAAGATATTACTAAAGCATTTAATTTTTTAAGTTAGTTGTGTGTTACCCAAATTATAATAAGTTATGTAAAAGAAATAACATACCCAATTACAATTTTAAATGTTATCCTCAGTATTGAGTTTAAATCAATTTTAAAATTCAAATAATATTTATAATTGTAACTTAAAATATTATCAAAATATGTCATATTTTAAATTAACACTTTTCAAATTTTCAATTAACTAATAATCATTGAAACACATCATTTTTTTAATCGGATATTAATTACCACACAATCATTGAGTAGAAAATTTATTCGTACTCCTTTCGAACTTCGTACAATAATTTATAATAATCTCAATAATGATAATGTTAGTGATGGAATTATTGCTGCAGAATAGACGTCACACGTCAATCCAATCTAATGATAAATCTTTAGCGTGAAGTGTAAGAATATGGTACGGAATACCTCTCCATTCCACTAATTAATCTATTATATTAAGATAAAGGGTAAATATATAAAAGAATATTTTCATACTTAAATGTTATATATAAATAAATAAAATGAGATGTTCACGTCTATTATTAAAACTAAAAATAGTACGTGATTAAACAGTTGGTGACTGAGTCAGAAAAAGGAAAGAGTTTGCATATTTTTCCACGTTCACTCCTTTTCAGTTTTCACAACGGCCAAAACTCTGCTTTATTATCGCATGTCCCAAACGAGAAAGGTAAAATACCCTAATATTGGACCTAGTAAAGTCCTAAAGCTACAAACATAAAAAAAAAAAAAAACTATTACCGTATTACCTTAGCTCTTAGCCATAAGGTAGTGGGAGAAGTAGCCAATTCCACAATGGAGTCAACACTGCCGTTTTGGTTCTTAATAATTAGGGGTGTGCAAAATTATCCGACCCGGTTGACCTGATCCGTCGAACTGGATAAAAAAATGGGTAATTTTCTAAAAAGAATTACCCGGCCGGGTCGAGTACCCGACCCGGCACTTTCCGGGTCGAGTATGAGTCACAAAATTTGATTTTTTTCAGATACCTGATTACCGGAGTACCGGTTAAGTTTTTTTATAAATATATATTAACTATATATTTAATTTATGTTATAATATTCGCTAAAGCAAATTATTTCTTATTGAAATCCTAACAGCTCCAGACATCAAAAGTCAAAACGGCCACGCTCAATCTACACGCCAAGCTCCAGTCTTCATCGCTGCGGTCGCCGGTCGCTCATGTAAGGAGGTAAGCACCCATCGGCCACCACGACCCCAGCCCACAAGCCGCAAGCAGTAAGAAATTTTTAAAATATTTAAGTAAACAAATGTCCAGTTTGCATGTTAGATTCCATTTGTTTATGCACATTTGATCTTATTCAACTTATCTTACTCTCTTTTAGGACCAATATATATTTGGGTTGTTGATTTTTCAAGCGTAAGAACCACCCGCTGTTCTGCCTTGTTGCCCCTCCCTCCTTGCGTTTCCACTGCCCATTAGCCAACTGAGAGGTAACAATCCACTGTATTGAGTCACATTTTGTTAAATTAAAACTAACTTCCTTTAGATGCATTCACTGAGAGGTGTATATCTTCCTCACAATAGTTTAAATGCATTCACTGAGAGGTGTATATGTGTTTAGGTTAAATGTGAGTCATTGATTTACTAAAGGAAGTTAGTTTACTATGATAAACACGTGCTTAATTTCATAGCCAATCAATATATCTAAATGCACTTACATGTTTGCTTTGACTGAAAGTTTGTTGACAAATGCCCGACTCTATCATTATTCAGTTTAATATTTTTTGTTTTAAGTTTATTACACTTACATTTCAGTGTAACTATCTAAAGCCGCAAGGTGATTTCACCGCATAACTATCTCTAATAGTTTTGTTACACTAACAATTATAACTGAACTCTGCTAAATTTTGTTAATTCAAGCTAATGTAACCATTTAAGTATTGGAATTAGAGTTCCTTGTTCTATTTTGTGAACCTTTTGGTCTAGATCTTCCATGAAATATTTAATGTTCCCAAATTTTAATAGTGCAATGTTGTTTTTTCAACAGCAAAAATTAGGAATTGTGAAGCCGATACCTTATCCGAGAAGTCGGAAGAAGATAGGCTTGGTGGAGTTTCTAGCAAATCCCAAGTTCCCTTGAGAAAGGTATAGTAGACTCGAGTGATGCCTCTGATGCAGATGTTAAATCGAGTGCTGTCTCTTTGAGGTGTGATCAGAATGATGCTGAGAAGAAGAATAATGTTGACCGCATTGATACAAGTAGGAACAAATCTAAGGTTGCTGGTGATAAGCCGCCTGTTGAGAATGCGGATAATTCCGGCAGGAATAAGGATGCATTAGTAAATTCTATTGAAATAGAACGAGATGATTCAGATTCCAACTTTGGATATACTGGTGGATCACAAGGATTGGGGAAGATGTTCGATTGGCAAGCTGGGAAGCAAGGAGAGATGGAGGGGTTGCAGAGAATTCTGAGAGCAATTGTTGATGGTGTGAGGTTTTCTACTTCAAATCATCCAGACGAGGGCTAATCAAACCATCAGTTGGATTCTTCTTGTGGTCATAGTGATTCCTTGCAGAATTGAACCGACCAGGATGGTCCTGGTAGAATTCAGCTTGAACAAGAGCGAGCTGATATTCTGAGGAATCTAATGAGCTAAAGGACCGACTTAGTCGGTCTTGCAATGTGGATGATAAACCAAAAGAGAAGTCTACGTTTGGGAGGTTTGTTCCTCCGGAGTCTTATGGTGGTGCTGATACCTTGTCCCAAATGGACCTTCTGAATCAAAGAAATACGCAATGCCGTTCTATGAACCTGATAAACAAGCTGCAGGAGCCTCTTATTATAGTCATTTTCCGGAACCATTTTCTTATCCTGCCAAGCATGATATGACTCGACATGGTTTGTATCGTCTGACGCACAATCCAAATCACATTCCTCCATATGGAGATCCTTTTGGATCCCAAATGCTTGGAAGAGCTCCGCACCAGTTACCTGGAGAATACCCACAACGGCCACCTCATCCATACTTTTCTGGACAGTATATCGAAAGTAATCATGATGCATTCATGCCATATCCACAAAGTTCAGTGTTGCACCAAGCTTCTTGTTCTTGCTTTCATTGTTTTGAGGAACATCGGCGAGTTTCAACATTTATTCCAGCCAGCTCATTTGGCAATAAAAGGTTCCCTGATGTGTCCTGTAATCCGATGTACCACATCGAGAACCCTGGGACATTTGGTTCATATTTCCATAGGTCTAGGACTACGATGCCTCAACCGAGTGTGCTTCAGACACAAGCTTATGCTAGATGGCCAAGTGATTTTAACTCAGATATAGGTGGTTTTGTTCAGTGCCATCCACAGAGGGTGGTGGTAGCCAGTGATGGTTACCGTTTTCGTCCTATTACTGGTGGTGCTCCGTTTATTTTGTGTTTAGTTGCTTTGAATTGCTACAAATGCCCAGGAAAGTGCAGCTCAACGCAAAATATGAAAAGAAATTGCGGTGTGGTGCCTGTTCAAGTGTAATAAACTTTACTGTCACCAACAAGAAGCTTGTTCTTCATGATCGTGCGGAAACTAAGGGAAGTTCTGTAGAGGTTGATGATATCTCTGATGAACTGGTCAATGATAGTTCATTATATTTTCAGGGCCGTGTGAACCAAATTACTGCCAACTTCTTGTCTAATGACTATGATGATTCTGATTATGAGTTCTAGTCAATGGATGGAGAACCTGTTGCATCGTCAGCGGGCCGGGCGTTGAATTCAATCAGACCTCAGGAGATGCGAAGTTTTAATTCATCTCCAAGCATCTCTGAGGATGACAACAGTTCAGATGTTTTAATTGCTTCAAGAGAGGAAGCAAAATTTGTTCGGCAGCCGACGAAATCCACTGTGTCTCCGCCACCTGGAGACTCACCACTTCAAGAGTACTTTGATTACTCTTCAGGCAATCATGCAGCCAACCGATTTGGGAAGGGAAATTGTAGTAATCGCTGTGATCAAGAGAAATATGTGTCTAACAAGGCTACCACACGACAAAATTCACTAAAAGAGGTGTCATTACCTTCTGAGATGGAGGTATCATATGACGACTACTCTAATACTGGAATCTCTCGAGATCCAGGGGAAGCAACCAAAAGTGGCAAAAGGAGTTAAACCATCTTTTGTAAATATTATCAAGAAGAGTTTTAAGGATTTCTCAAGATCTAATCAATTAAAGCAACGCAGGAAAAGCAATATTTCAGTTAATGGGAATCCTATACCTGAGCGTGTGCTTAAAAAAGCAGAAAAATGGCTGGACCAATTCAGCTTGGACAGTACTGGTAAGCATATATTCTCTTTTGATCTGCTGTGCTACGAGTTTTACTAGTTTCCGTGCGTCCATCATGATGGACATGTACATTCCTGGGCAAAGGAATGAATCTACAATTGTATTTCTCATTCCTTTGAATAACTGACGTTCATTTGTCGCACATGCCTAGATCAGGTATGATTTCCGAGCTGGATTTTGGGGTGTTCTCGGTGGGCCATGTCTGGGCATAATTCCTGTAAGATAAAACAATTCTTACCGAGTTATTAACAGCTAAGCGTTTTGTTGTTTGATTTTGCCCTCATGTTTCTAAACTGAATTTTTCTTGCAGCCATTTATCGAAGAATTTAACTATCCAATGCCAGAAAACTGTGCCGGTGGGACAACTGGTGTTTTCGTAAACGGGAGAGAGCTCCATCGGAAAGATTTAAATTTGCTTTCTAATAGAGGGCTTCCAACAGATAGAGATAGATCTTACATCATTGAAATATCGGGCAGAGTCCTGGATGAGGACACTGGTGAAGAGCAAGATTGCCTTGGCAATCTTGCCCATACGTAAGAGCTAATTCTGAATATATATACGCACACACACACTTGAATTTGGTTCCATGCCTTATACATGATTCATGTAGTTCGTCTTGATTCTCGTAATTCATCCCGCAGCCAACTAGTACAGATATGTTTTATGTATTAGTAGCCATACTTCTAGCGTAGTTATTTTTCTTTATGAGTGTTGTATTAATAGACGATGAGATCTTAGTTTATCGGCAAAGACACGGCTTGGTTTATAGGGACAGTGAATAAATGTTGGTGGCTATAACATTCTTTTCATAAATGATTATAAGATTAGTACATCATTCTTACATTATTTCCCAGTTTCCTGTACCATGTTTGAAATCAATCACTTCAGGAAAAAAACATAGAAAATTTTCTTGCTTTAGTGTATCCTTAAGCATTGTTGATATAGATTATTTTTACAGAGTTGAGAAAGCAAAGCATGGATTTGGCATGAAAGTTCCAAAACTGAGTGCTTAATGAATTCGTGACGATCCCGTGGATTCAACAAGTTTGGTTCATTGTACATCGATTGCGGAAACAACCATCTTGGCCATCTGGTTTGAAGGTTTGAAATCCGGACAAGCTCTCTCTTGGTACTCTCGATTTGTTGACGTAGGACGGTTTCTTTAATCCCTTGACAAGTGAAAAGTACAAATATTGATAAGGTTTCTGATTAAATTTGATATTTTCACTGGTTAACAGTACACATTCAAATGTTATTTTTTGCGTACGCAAAGCAAGTAATGTTGAATAGGGCAGGGAGGGACAATCTGAATGCTGGATGGTAGCAAAAAGACTTTGTTTTGTACGGGGACTAATCTTCTACGATTTCAGTCTAAATATAAAGGTTATATTCCAAATTTAAGCATAATAGAAGGACCAAAATGATAATTTGACGATGAAAAACATATGGCATCTTCAGTTCTAACTGTTTATTATAGAAACATGACCCAGATGGCCTGATGGCGATTGGGACAATAACACGGAGGACATGTGCTCAACATTCGTGGAATGTTCTGCCTCGTGGACCTACTCTTTCTTGGCATTTTATTTTACTCCATTAAACAATACATTTCTACACTCATCATGGCACGTGACAAACAATATCTCGTATCTTTATTCTCAACCGTCACATTTCTCGAGTTCACACTTTTTTTTCTTCTTGTTACTAATGGGTTTTTGGTTGGCATAGCCATAGCGCCACGATATTGACTAGCCATGTCCCATGTTGGTTCATTTTTCCTACTTATATAACATATTAGCTATTGAATCGATCCATTTGAGAAGGCTAAAGCAATAGCGGAAAAGACTACGCAATAGCCAACAAAAATAGAAAATGCAAAATGTACATTTTTTTTTAATTTGATCCTTCAAGATTTGGTCTGCCTTAAATATTCCAATAAAAGAAAAAGAAGGTGTAGAAGGGAAGATGAAATTTTATAATATTGGTAAAGTGGTCCATTCATGACATCACATGCTAAAACGACAGAAGCTAAAGTTGATATATAGCCAGCTGTACCTTAGCATCATCTAGTTTCAGTGTACTAATCTAAGATGTAATAAGCTCGGGGGAACTTTTAAAGGCAGCCCATGTGAATTAGATCTAAATTTCTGCAATATCGTGATTCTAGCATATATATATATATATATATAATGACGAACAAAATTAATCAATATATTATATAAAATTAAAAATATAATCAACATACTTATATAATTATAAAATATAAATGAATAGATTAATAATTGTTCTTTCAATATTTGATTTTAGTTTCATCTTTACTATGCAAATTTAAATTATTATAAAATTTGAAAGATAATTCAATTTAAACATGATAATTTTCTGTATTTTTTAAGTGACAACGAAATGAAACCTTTCATTTCCTTTTCTTTTTCCCTCATTATTTTATTACTTACCTTTTCTTTTCTATTTATCAATCAAACCTCCCTAAACACCACAAATAAACAGACGCCAAAAAGAAAAGAAAATATAAACAGCAATCTCAGTTTTCAAGTTTCAGACAAAAGCCACGTCCTTGTAATAAAACCTCTGCTGTCCTAACAACTCTAACCTAAAACACCTTTGGGTGGTTGTGGGGGAAAAAACCAGTTGGGAGTTTATTGGTAAGCGTGACAGACAATAACATGGTGAAGAAGGAAACGACCTTAGATTTGAATCCTTGTTCGCTACTCAAACGCCACCACATCTTCGTAAAGTTTGCGGTCTCTCTTCTCTTACTGGGTCTTGCTTTTCGTCTTCTGGTCTCTGATTCACTCACTTTTTCCTCGTCTGTTGTTCAGTCACCACCAACGTCGACTCGTGTCGAGACTGATGCCATAGCCGACTCACCTCTTCCTTCTTCTTCTTTGCCTGTTCAAGTTGCGGATGCTGGTGATTTGTTAGCAAATGAGAGCCAAACGATTCAAAATGGTGAGATATTTTCCGGGAAAAATTAATAATGCTGTCTTTTCCATTGTGCTTTGGCTGGCTATGATTATTGTTGTTTTAAATTATTCTTGGCTTCCTTGTGTCTCCAGCAATCTCTAAATTGTTTATTAATTATTATGTATGTTTGAAGCTAGTGTTGCGGGTGAATGTGATCTATTCGTGGGGGATTGGGTACCCGACCCGTCAGGTCCGGCTTACACGAACGCGACTTGCCTTGACATTGAAGCTCATCAAAATTGTATGAAAAACGGCAGACCCGATTCGGGCTACCTTTACTGGCGATGGAGTCCCCGGCTTGCGAATTGCCCATGTTCGACTCGGAAAAGTTTCTTGATTTAATGAAGAACAAATGGTGGGCGTTTATCGGTGATTCCATCTCCCGTAATCACGTCCAGTCGTTCCTTTGTATTCTCTCACAGGTAACCATTGAATGGTCCTTTTTGTCAAAAATATTACTATGAAACTTTTGCGTATTGATTATGATTCAGATCCCTTAAATTTTTCAACAGTTGAACTTAGTCCCTTTACTTCTAATTTTAGGGTGCACTACACTAGTAGTCACTGAATTTTGAAGTCGCTTTCACTTTAATTATAACTTTTAAAACTTACATTACAGTCATTCAACTTTTAATTCAACTGCCATGATTCATTGAAGTCTTTTCTCAACAAGGACTTAAGTTCCATTGATAACTCTATTCAAAATTTCTTTACTTTTAGTATTTAAAGGTTTGATTTAAAGTTCTAGTCTAATTAATAACATATAGCATTCCAATTTAACAGAAATCAATTGAGAGTGTTGAAATTTAGGGATAAAATTTCAAAAGTTCAAAGAGTACAAGGACTGGGGCATACTTAGACCAATTATTGCTAAAATTTACACAATCTTCCAAATTAGCTACAATTTTTTGTCCATAATAAGGATTTGGACCATTAGCCTGAGCTGTGTTGTGGGTCTTCCATCTTAATTCCTTTTGAGCTTCGATGTGAAAGTATGGACTGGTAGAGAGAAGACAGCTTTGCTTTGATGGATAAAGCTTAATGTTAATACATTTTCGTGTCTCTTTCTTAGCTGGTTAACACCATTTTATTGAATTTGATCTCTGAACAACCCATAAATAAAGTTTCCTGTCCAAAGCCACCAACAGTAGAACCAACACATTGCACATTCTATAGAATTATGAAATAGGGAATCGTCGACCATAGGCTGATTTTGTGTGTAAATCTTGTGTCGTGTTCATAAATTATCATAATATTCTCGGATGATATAATTGATCAACTTATGTCCCACAGGTGGAACAAGCTGTCGAGGTTTTTCATGATGAACAATACAAATCCAGAAGATGGCACTTCCCCTCCCACAACTTCACCCTCTCGGTTATTTGGACCCCATTCCTTTTGAAAGCTGATGTTTTCGAAGACATAAACGGCGTTTCCTCCGCCGAAACTCAGCTCCACCTCGATAAACTCGATGAAACGTGGACCGAACAGTACAAGAGCTTTGATTATGTGGTAATCGCCGGTGGGAAATGGTATCTTAAAACCGCAATATATCGAGAGAACAACACGGTTACGGGTTGCCATGACTGCCCGGGAAAGAACTTAACGGAAATGAGCTTCGAGTATGCATACCGCAAGGCATTGAAGTCGGTGCTGAACTTTACAATGGACTCGAGTCACAAAGCATTGGTTTTCCTTCGAACAACGACGCCAGACCATTTTGAGAACGGGGAATGGTTCAGCGGAGGGACCTGTAATACAACATTACCGTTTAAAGAAGGCGAAGTGGATACGAAAGAGGTAGATACCGTGATGCGTGGTATCGAGATGGAAGAATTCGAGCAAGCGGCTTCTCTAGGGGCTGAAAATGGGGTGCCGTTGAAATTGCTGGATACCACTCGCATGTCTCTGCTGAGGCCGGACGGACACCCGGGACCATATAGGCAGTTTCAGCCATTTGCAAAGGATAAGAATGCTAAAGTGCAGAATGATTGTTTGCATTGGTGCTTACCAGGGCCCATAGACTCTTGGAATGGTATAGTGATGGAAATGGTAATTAGAGGATCACAATGATGATTAACCTTTTTTTGTGTGGATTTGAGATACAAAAATCTTCTTTTTTTCCCCTTTCTTTTGGATGATAATGGCGTCCAGGACAACTGAGAAATTACTTCACTTCATATATGGGTTTTTTTTTGTTAAACTACAATAATAATTGATTAATTAATCCAGATCTGGTATTGTAAGGATTATCTGAATCCAGTTTAATTTCACTTAAGAAATTTATTATCTCATATTACTTTATCAATTAGTTATTAGTAAATTTGAACTAGAATAGGTGGCGTTTGGTTCGTAAGAATCTCTTGGAATTATGGGGAATTGAAATCCAATTCCACCACTTTCCCATATTTGGTTCAAGTTTTCAAAGAGAATTGGAATCCCTCATGACTTCAACTCTCCATCAAATGAGGGAAAGTGAATTTCATCCATTCTATGATGGAATTCAATTCCCTTGTTGGAGGGAATTGAATTTTGATCATACTACCCTCATCAATCTTTTGGTAATTTATTCATATATTGAATAAAAATATTTTTTTTATTATTTCGGGTCGGGTCGGGTGAAACTTTATTTTGGTCGGGTCAGGTTGGTTTTTTTAAGTGTGATATTCGGGCCGGGTCGAGTTCGGGTTTAGGGTGAAAAATATTCCGACCCGACCCGAAAATATATATAATTTTACCTTATATATTTAAGAATAATTACAATAATATCCCTCTATATTAAGTATGATTAAGTATTATTAAATTAGTCAACAATATCTTTAATGATGCACTTATGATATAGTAGCGCTTACGTGTATTCTCTTCATAGTTATCGAACTAGCTAGTAACATTCAGATGTTTCTATAAATATGATAGGAAGTAAAATTAAAATCGAATTTTATCTTTATAGTAGGTATATATATATATATATATCTTAGATTTACAATTTATTCATATTAATTCATCATAATTTATAACTTATTTATATTAATATAAGAAAATATTTTATAAGTTGTTCTAAAATTTGATTTATAACGGATAGTACAATACTCATTGTGCCGTTGGAGACTCATGTATTGGAATAATCGCCAGAAATACATAGTAATTTTCAGTAATAAAATTCTTAAAATAAAGTTGATACAGTAATAAGTTATCCTTGTCCATTTTCAATATATATATATATTAAATTATTTTTAAATAATCAATTTATTTAATTTATAAATTAATACGAAACTAAAAAATATATTTAAACTTAATATTCTAGTTCAACTAATTACAGATTAACATTCAAGGATGGTTTGCCTAGTTTCCTTTTCTTTTTTATTTTTTTTTTGGCTATAGCTTGTTTCTAATCGTTTATATGTTATTTTCGTTTATCATTTTTCTTAAGATTGAATTTG